>NC_137952.1:54274547-54512047 GCF_963924665.1 Micromys minutus
TTACCTCAAAATTGGGCAAAGCACCTACATGTTTGATCACTGAGCTTGCTGACAGAACAGTAGCTTTGAAGTAGTTGATTTCCATGGGTTAAAGATGATGGCACATAAACAGGAAGGTGGCAGCTTGTTTTAACTATCTCTAGTTTATACTATGTCAGCTCCATCTTGTTCTTCTGGTCAGTGGCAAGACTCTAAGCCAGCCCAGACTCAAGAAGAGGCAAATTGGACCCTTTAGAGGGCTTGCAATTACAGTCAATCTATCATGAAAAGAAAAGACAGATAAAGCACCCTCAAATATATTCCTAAGAGCCCAGTGCTAGGGAAGGCAGTAATGGAACCTAATAGAAGCATGGAACATGTAGGAAATAAGCTACTTCACTAAAACATGATCACATCTCCCTCACAGTATCATGACACATACTGAGGGGACATAAGCTAACAGTACTTAATATAAGATGTTCAGATGGTATAATTTTATGTAATTTGGGTTTTGCCAAAAGAAAAAAGACTATATTAAAAACTGTATGATCTTAAATATTAGAAACTTATTAACAAATTTTTCTAGTTTGTCTGTGTGTTTGTTTGCATTTTTGTTGTTGTTACTTGATACACTGTCACCCAAACTTCGAGCCTGTGGATCCGAGGAGCAGAAATTTGAATAAGGTTCAAGTGGATAGAGCGTATAATCATATAATACACAGTTTCTGAGGAGTGTGATAATTCCCATTACAATAATCTCTAAAAGAATATAAGAAGGATGTATAAAAGTATATAAAAAGAAACCTGGATATGTCTAGCCTCTGGCTAAATACCTTAGCATTGGTAACTATGAAAACCATTAATAAACTAAATTTGGATTATGCATTTTACATGAAGAATTGAAAGCAAGATTTAAAACATATAATTAATTAAAATGCACTCTTTAAAAGTCCTGTTTTAGCCATGCTGTATTCCCTTGCTCTGTGCCAGGATAATACATTCACTGTGTGCTTCACCTAGGCACAGACTTCCCTCCCAAGAGAGCTGTTCTGGGTTCCTCAACACTGCAGTCAGAAGGCATCTCTCTGCTTTGAGTGGGTGTGTGCCATCTCTCTGTGGTGGCAGACTTGGCTCAAGCTCCGCAGCAGTGGAAGCACTTCTATAACAGTTTGCTCACCCTGCATTTCTGGGTGGTGGTAAAGCTCAGAGGCACAGCTGAGAAGAATGAAGAGCACTCAATGCCTGGAGTGTAGGCTACCTTGTGCTGCCCTGAATGCACATGTGTTGAGATAGGTAATGTTGGGCCTCTGGACTGACCCAGAAGTAGAATGCTGTGTCAAGAATCAGACCTATAGATTGTGCTGGACAGAGGTAAAAGTCCAGTTTTCTAAGGCAAAAGGAAAGGGGCAGAGTTAGAGTTTAGAGAGTCTGGATCATGTGAAATGTAGACATTGATGTGACTTTAGTTTCTATTTTGTACTAATAGTGTGACTCAGGTTTATGCGACAACATGAGAAACAAGTGAAGGGAGACAGTTCCCACCCGGAGGCTTTGGGGTGCAGAACAGGGCTCCGCTCATCTGCCACCTGGCCCAGCAGTTCCCAAAGATAAAGACTGGTGAGAAGGAGATCCGACTAGCCAGGGGGCAGAGAGATCTAGGCAAGGGCACACTGAAAGCACGCCCCTGCCCTGCCTGATCCAGGGACTAGGAACCCAGCATTCAGACCTCTGTGCCCACCTGGCGGCTTTGGGGCGCAGACCAGGGCTCGGCCCATCTGCCACATGGACCAGCAGTTCCCAAAGGTTAAGGCCTGGTGAGAAGGAGATCCGAGCAGCCAGAGAGCAAAGAGATCTCTGCCAAGTGCACACGGAAAGCACACCCCTGCCCTGCCAGACCCAGGGACCAGGAACCCAGCATTGGGACCTCTGTTCCCACCCTGCAGCTTTGAGGCACAGAACAGGGCTCAGACCATCTAGCACCTGGACCAGTGGAGATCCAGGGACACAGACCAGGTACAAGGGAAAGAAAGGCAACAACATATCACTGACAACAAGATGGCAAGAAGAAAGTGAAAGAGCATATCCCAAGGAAACCAAGACAACCTGGTAACACCAGTACCCAGCTCTCCCATCACAGCAAGCATTGGAATGCCAAATACTCCTGAAAAAGAAGACACAGACTTAAAGTCATACCGCAAGATGATGATAGAGATCCTTAAACAAGAAGGGGAGGCTGCTCTTTAATAACAACAAAGACAAAGAAAAAAGCCCACATACACATGGAAACTAAACAATGTTCTATTAAAGGATAGCAGGGTCAAAGAAGAAATAAAGAAAGAAATTAAGGATTTTCTAGAATTCAATGAAAACGAAAACACAACATACCCAAACCTATGGGATGCAATGAAAACAGTACTGAGAGGAAAACTCATAGCCCTGAGCGCATCCAAAAAGAAACTGGAGAGAGCATACATCAGCAACTTGACAGCATAGCTGAAAGCTCAAGAACAAAAGGAAGCAGATACACCCAAGAGGAGTAGATGGCAAGAAGTAATCAAACTTAGGGCAGAAATAGACCAAGTAGAAACAAAAAGAACCATCGAAAGAATCAACAAAACCAAGAGCTGGTTCTTTGAGAAAATTAACAAGATTGATAAACCCCTAGCCAGACTAACTAGAGGGCAAAGAGAGAATATACAAATTAACAAAATCAGAAAGGAAAGTGAAGACATAACAACTGAAACTGAGGAAATTCAAGAAATCATCAGATCCTACTACAAAAGCCTATACTCCACAAAGTTGGAAAATCTGGAGGAAATGGATGAATTCCTAGACAGAAACAAGATCCTAAAGTTAAACCAGGACCAGGTGAACCATGTAAATAATCCCATAACACCTAAATATATAGAAGAAGTCATCAAAAGCCTCCCAACCAAAAAAAGCCCAGGTCCAGATTGGTTCAGTGCAGAATTTTATCAGACATTTATTGCGGACTTAACACCAATACTCTCCAAACTATTCCACAACATAGAATCAGATGGAATACTACCTACATCATTTTTTGAGGCTACAATAACCCTCCTTTCTAAACCACACAAAGACCCTACAAGGAAAGAGAACTTCAGACCAATCTCACTTATGAACATTGATGCAAAAATACTCAACAAAATCCTTGCAAACTGAATCCAAGAAAACATCAAAATGATCATTTACCATGACCAACTAGGCTTCATCCCTGGAATGCAGGTATGGTTTAATATAAGGAAATCCATCAATGTAATCAACCATATAAACAAACTAAAAGAAAAAACACATGGACATCTCACTAGATGCTGAGAAAGCATTTGACAAAATTCAACACCCCTTCATGTTAAAAGGCCTGGAAAGATCAGGAATCCAAGGTCCATACCTAAACATAATAAAAGCAATATACAGCAAAGCAACAGCCAACATCAAACTTAACAGTGGGAAACTTGAAGCAATCCCACTAAAATCAGGGGCTCGACAAGGCTGCCCAATCTCCCCCTACCTATTCAACATATTATTGGAAGTTCTGGCTGGAGCAATTAGACAGCAAAAGGAAATCAATGGGATTCAAATCAGAAAGGAAGAACTAAAAATGTCACTCTTTGCAGATGACATGATAGTGTACTTAAGGACCCCACAAATTCCACCAGAGAACTCCTACACCTGATAAACAACTTCAGCAAAGTGGCTGTATATAAAATTAACTCAAACAAATCAGTATCCTTCCTATATTCAAAAAACAAACATGTGGAGAAAGAAATTACGGAATAGATACCCTTTACAATAGTCACAAAAACTATGAAATACCTTGGTGTGACTCTAACTAAGCAAGTGAAGGACCTGTTTGACAAGAACTTCAAACCTCTAAAGAAGAAAATTGATGATGATGTCAGAAAAAGGAACGATCTCCCATGTTCATGGATTGGAAGGATCAACATTTTAAAAATGGCCATCCTACCAAAAGCAATCTACAGATTCAATGCAATCCCCATCAAAATTCCAACCCAGGTCTTCATTGAGTTGGAAAGGTCAATGTGCAATTTTATCTGGAATAACAAAAGACCTAGAGTAGCAAAATCCATCCTCAACAACAAAAAAACATCTGTGGGAATCACTATTGCTGACCTCAAGCTATATTACAAGGCAATTGTGCTGAAAACTGCATGGTACTGGTACAGAAATAGGCCCATGGATCAATGGAATAGAATAGAAGATCCAGAAATGAGCCCTCATGTATATGGTCACCTGATTTTTGACAAAAGTAGCTGTAAACATTCAATGGAAAAAGGACAGCCTATTCAACAAATGGTGCTGGTCCAACTGGCACTCAGCATGCAGAAGAATGAAAATAGACACTTCCTTATCTCCTTGTACAAAGCTCAAGTGTGAGCGGATCAAAGATCTCCACATTAAACCTGATACACTGAAACTATTAGATGAGAATGTAGTGAAAACCTAAGAACACATAGGCACAGGAGAAAATTTTCTGAACAAAACACCAATGGCTCAAGCTCTAAGGTCAAAGATTAACAATGTGACTTAGTGAGATTGCAAATTTTTTGTAAGGCTAAGGACATTTTCTAGAAAACAAAACGGTAACCAACAGAATGGGGAAAGATCTTTATCAACTCCACATTAGATAGAGTCCTAATATCCAAGGTATACAAAGAACTCAAAAAGCTAGACAGCAGAGAATCAAACAACCCTATTAAAAAATGGGGTACAGAGTTAAACAAAATGTTCTCAGTTGAGGAAAATCGAATGGCTGAGAAACATCTAAGGAAGTGCCTGACATCCTTAGCCATCAGGGAAATGCAAATCAAAACAACCCTGAGATTGGACCTCACACCAGTCAGATTGGCCAAGATCCAAAACTCAGATGTCAGCCGATGCTGGTGAGGTTGCGGAGAAAGATGAACACTTCTCCACTGTTGGTGGGGTTGTAAACTGATACAACCACTCTGGAAATCAGTCTGGCGATTCCTTAGAAAATTGGACATAGTACTACCTGAAGAGCCTGCTATTCCACTTCTTGGCATATACTCCAGAGACACTCCAATATACAACAATGATACATGCACCACAATGTTCATAGCAGCTCTATTTATAATAGCCAGTAGCTGGAAAGAACCCAGATGTCCTTCAGTAGATGAATGGATACAAAAATTGTGGTACATTTACCCAATGGAGTACTACTCAGCCATCAGAAACAATGACTTAACCAAATTCTTAAGAAAATGGATGCATCTAGAGAATATCATCTTGAGTGAGATAACCCAGTCACAAAAGAACAGACATAATATGCAGTCACTGATAGTGGGATGCTAACCCCAGAGGCTTGGACTGCCCCAGAAACAACTCACAGACTTTGTGAAGTTCAAGAAAAAAAGAAAACAAAACAAAACCAAAAAATAAAAAAAAAATAAAAAATAAAACATCATGCTCAATCCTTACACACCAAGAAAACTCTGACAAATTCTGGGTTACATCCTGTTTTACATGTACTTTTTGCTCATTGTAACTAGTAAGACCTTAATGCAGAGTATCAAATCTTAAAAAAAAAGAAAAAAAAAAGCCAAGCACTGACAAAAATATATTTCTATACATTTATGCAAAAAATTTTTTTATTTTATCTTTGTTTTGTAAAATATCGTTTAAAAAAATAAAAAAACGAAAGCTACCTATTTCCTTGGCAAAATTAAGATCTTTTCTTTGAGAAACTGTGGATGTTTGTGCATTCTATGTATCACCATGAGTCTTATGAGAATAAAATTTAATAAATAAACAAGGTATTTGAACTCTAAAACAAAACAAAACAAAACAAAACAAGTGAAGGGAGAGAAACTTGTCATCTATTTTTTTCAACTGCTGCATCCAGATTCTTCCAAACTTAGTGTATGAACATCTTGGGGGATCAGCCTGGTCTTCTAGCACCAGTTGTATGTTTCCACTACCTAAGGGAATTGACCTGGAAAAATGCAGGCAGAGGCCCTTCCATAATTGGTCTCCTGAGGGTTAGTGTTGACTCTCCATTAGGCTGCACCATCCTATACCACACCACAGTATGACAACATTCAGATTGTGTGCTTCTTAAATGATTGTTCAAGGATCCAGCTCAAATTTTTTGTCAGAGATAAAGGTAACACAAACTTCTCTAACTTAGTTTCAGAAGTCAGAAATGTCGCTGCTGGCATACTCTTTCTGCTAACCTGAATTCTGCCTAAGTAGACTCAACAGGAGGGAGCAGACACTTGTGTTTCTCCAACTGTCAAACCCACAGATAATAATAATAATAATATGGGATAATGAAGGATAAAAGTGTTCACCTTCAGGTAAATGATTAGACACAAATACTAAACATAAAAATATTTGTGTAAACAATAGGCCTTTAATAAATCAGAGGATTTATCTCTATCCTTGTTCAAAATGATATTAACTTTTCTTAGTCTTAATTGTTTTCTAATATCAGTAAAAATCTTTAGTGTTTCCAGTTGTTCTTAAAATTCTGTCTAGAGTGTGATGCTGCACTTGAGTTCATAAGTTAGAAACTGGGACAGAGACGAATGACACCAATTTTTACATGTGGTACAGACACATTAGTCATGTGAAAGGTCTTGGGATTCTTCAATTTCATCACTTCGGAATGCTTTTAGTGAAATGATAGATGAGAGAGATGGGGAAAAGACTGGAAATGCCAGGTCATCATTGGTCTGGTGATTTCTCCAGACTTACATAAGAATAGGTGTCAAGGTCAATTACAATCTACTGTTTCTGATTTTTTTCTATTTTCTTACTGCACAGTAAAGTCTTCCTTGAAGCATGAAGCAAGTACATAGATATTGTACAAGTTGCAATAATAAAGAAAAATGACAGAAAAACATGAGCACTCATCATACCGTTCAGGAGCTGGACAGTCAACTATCTTTTTTCTACTAGTCTGGAGGCAGAAGGTGTTGACTCAGTGCTTAGTGGAGTCTGTACCTCATGATCTCATGGTCTTTCCATAACTTTTCTGTGGCTTCTTCTGCCACAGAAATCATATCTGTGGTCAAAGAAAATAGAGAAGGTGGAAAGAAACTTCCAGGAGACTACTTACCTAGATTCATGGCTACCATTATATTAGTATTAAGAAAGTACGGAATGAGCATAAGGATTTAACTTTTCTAGTCTTCTGGACAAGGTGACCAAGATCAATATCCAGTGGTGAGGGCTGCATTCAGCCAATGCCATCCACCAGAGACAGCATGGAGCAGAGGTTTCAGGCAAAGATGAATGTGTTTCAGGCAAAAATTGACTTGTTTGTAAACTCAGAGTGAAACTGACTAGTGACAAGCTTGGACAGAGCATCAGGAAGGAAGATATAAGAGTGAAAGTTCTCTGTACTTGGGACAGTGCAGCTAGTAAGCACATGGAGTGATTTCTTTTTTACTGTCACCAGTGTCTGGACCACACATTGAGAGCATCCAGGTTCACAATGGCTCTCGTTTTGCTGTTTGATTCTTTTGAGATTATTTAAAACCCAATTTGCCTTCTGTTGTTTGGAAATGTTTTAAGGATCTCACCTACAGCTTTCTGAACTGGAAGCTTCTTCCTTAATATGGGGTTTGAGGTTGTGAAACTTTTGGAGTCTAATGGGAGCTTCTAAGCCTCTAGGGACCCATTCTCTAGAAATGGCTTAGTACTGGCCTTTAAGATTGAATTCTGTCTCAGAATTCACAGAGTTATTTCTGAAGAGAATAGGTTGTTATAAAGAGTAAGCCTGGCCCATCCAGGGTCTCTTCTTAATTATGTGATATCTTCCTTTTTCATGCACTCTCTCTGTAACATCATCAGTCCCACCAGAGCTAAGAAGATGCCAACTCCATTGGCTTTCCAATAATATGAGCTAATTAAATGTGTGTGTGTGTGTGTGTGTGTGTGTGTGTGTAGCAATGGCCTCAAGTATTCTGCTAAAGCAACAGAACACAGACAGTGACACAAAGTTTTTTTTAAAATGCTATAGATTGTGGTGGGGCAATCCTGACAGAATCATCAGCATCAATTGATTACTTCAGCATTCAGAAGGCAGCATATTCAGACTTCTACATGTGCCAGACACCTGGGCTCATCAGACCTGCAGGTTATAGATCAACCTGTCTGTACTGGAGACTGATCACTTGTCTTTGTAACAGGTGCTAGGTACTGCTGGCTCAAAGTTCATATCTTAGTAGCTAGGTTGTGAAGGGCTAAGGTAAAAAGAAGAAATAAATGTGGGAAGGTATGTTGAGGATATATTGCAAAGAGAGGTAAAAACAATTTCTGCAGAAGATGTTGACAATAGCTTGTTGTGTTCTACATCTGTTTTTACTTGTTGTAAAGAAAATCATATAATCTAAATTTAATGTCAAGGAGCATAGTGTGTTTAAGGTCATCTTATGTAACACTATAATAAAAATACTTAACATCCATTTCATTTCTGCACTTGGAGTGGGGAATAAATGCATAATGTGCTGTCTCTGCAGTCACACATTTACTTTGGAGGCAGAGTATTGAAAGGAGGCTTCTGAAGGACTGAGACATCAATGCCAGCTCTATCCCTTACCATCCACACAGCCTCCCTGTGTTCACTATCCTCTCTACTCTCACTTCTCTATTCCTGAACTGTAGATGAGTCTTATATTCTTAAGGAAAGAGAAGGCATATTTCCAAAGAAATAGTATGTTTTTTTAAAGATTTATTTATTTATTATATATGAGTACACTGTGTCTGTCATCAGACACACCAGAAGAGGGCATCAGATCTTATTACATATGGTTGTAAGCCACCATGTGGTTGCTGGGATTTAAACTCAATACCTCTGGAAGAGCTGTCAGTGCTCTTAACCACTGAGCCATCTCTCCAGCCCCATAATATGTTCTTTAGCATATAGTAGAACCAAGTAAAATAATGTATATCTGTAACATACATCCATATAAGTTTCTGTGTGTGTATATATATTTGCACTAACCACTTGTCTCTTCTCTTGGAGGAACTTGCTTTGGGTGATGGTGGGTGATTGTAAGGAGGGCTTCATCTCCCTACTCTGTACTGTTGTTGCCTTCCATTCCGAGGTTCAGTCCACTTCTCCACATGACCCAGCCTGGACCCCATGCCTATCTTCGACCAATAAATCTTATTAGACATATCAATGAGTCTGTCCTAAATATGGTCTAACTGGCAATTCTTACTGCCAGATATCTAATGACCCCGCTTTATGCCAACAAAGCACATTAGAGCCATAGGCTACTAGACAATTGACCCCAGGAGACATGACAAGAGTCCACAAAAGATCAGCATCACTCCTGAAGCTGGGTCAGAAAACTCAGTGACTGCTGTGTTAATCCACCTTCTAAGCGTGTGGTTGGGAGAAGGAGCACCTTTAATGGAAGCAAGGGGAGGAGAAAAAGGTGGGAGTTGAGGAAAAAGGACAGCATTTAAAATGTAAATACAGAGAATGCCCAGTAAAAATGAAAAAGTAAAAGAAAAAGAAAAGACAAAAACATATGCTTATAATGTTTCTGTGTTTTGGAAAGAAACCAAAATTCCAAAATTATCGCTACAGTGCCATATTTGAGGTCAGGAAGAGTTATTGAGAGGTAACAGTACACTGGACAGGAACAGAAGGGAATAGGAGAGGTGGGCCTTGTTAGTGGTGGTTACACTAAGCTTAAGCTGTGGACAAGATACCTCTCTTTTATCTGGTCTGGGGTCTTCTACTGGTGAATTTGGAGGTCTTGTGCATTTTAAAACTTGTCTCGGGTATATCTTTAAGTTCCAAACCAAAAAGAAAACAACAAAACCTAATCAGGACCCTTGCAAGGCATATTCATCTGCTTTTTGTTATTATAATGAAAGACCTGAGGCAGGCCAACTTTACATAGAAATGTAAGTTATTATCTATTTCATAATTTTGGGGCCTGAATATGCAAATAGTATGATGCACACTAGAAAGAGCCCTACCAGAAACAAATAAGTGTATGTGTGTGTGTGTGTCTGTGTGTGTGTGTGTGTGTGTCTGTGTGTCTATATGTGTCTGTGTGTGTCTGTGTGTCTGTGTGTATGTGTGGTCTGTGTATGGAGAGAGGTGAGGGTATAATCATTCTGAGGCTGTACAGCTTTGTGATGATGACCACAGCTTATGAAAGATCCCCACTTCCAGCATGGAAACCCAATGTTTAAACGTATGAACCTTTGCCAAGCAAACAATGGACAGAATCACCTATTTTTCTAGATTTAGACTATCTGGTCTTTGCATATTCCTCATTCCCTACCAATGAGGATATGTAATCATTCAATACAAATTCTTCCAGCTACAGGTTCTCTGGAAAGGGATTCATTAATTACCCCAACACTTAGAAACTCAGACATCTTACAAACAGCCTTTCTGTTCTCACTCTTTCATTAGGTTATATACAGGACATGTCTGATTTTCCTTTCTATAAGGAAGGTAGGTCCTCTACATCTTGAGAAACAACAAATTTCCCAGAATGGCATGAATTTAGAAGGTGAGTGCAGTGCAGGGCTGATAACAAAGAGATATTGTTCAAATAGTATCAAGTTTTGCTCATGCAAAGTGAGCAAGTCTTGGATACCTACATGACAATATAGCCTAAATTCATAAGTACTTGTGAGGAATGCATATCGTACATTAAGTATCCTTAGCAATCTTAATTACAAGAAGGCAGTGGAAAATTTGGAAGTGATGGATAAGATGCAGCACAGGGTCTGCTGATGGCATCAGTTCTGTACATTTCTCAGCCATCAAGTCTTCCCATCAATATGCACAGCTTTGTGTGTCATGGCTTAGTAAACTCAGTACTTTAGGTTTTTCTTCTGAGCTCACAGTTGAATTTTTTTCTTATGGTCCAAGCTTTCATAAACCATGTGCTAAGCACAACATAGCTTGTCTATATACCACATAGACAACAAAGCCTTCTCTGTATATAAGCCTGCGTTATGCTTCTAATGTAAAACCATGCACAGACAATATAGACTGAGAAGACTGGAAATTGTAAGCATTTAGCCAACATTTCTAATCTAGTTTCAGAAGAAGTGAACCCATAGATCATATATACATAGTAAAAATATAATATAACCATCAAATACTTGTTTGATCATTAGCTAACCTCAATGGAATGTTTCATCAACTCTCTGGGTTTTCTCTTCAGAAGCAATGGCTCTAGGGTTCTCTAAGAGCCTGGTAACTAGCAAACTTTTAGCAAAGAATCAATATTGCTAAGGAAATTTTGGTTTCATGAGACCATTCAACTGACTGGTATTTCTTCATGATATGTACAGCATTGGACATGGGGAAGACAAGACCTGGCCCTTTCTAACCAGGTACTTTGCAATCTATCATTTGCTATCATTTAATATATCATTTTAAAATATATCTTTTTAAAAAACCTAAAGATTTTATTTACAATGTAAAGAAACTGAGTAAAATAGAAAGAATTGTTGGTTATAAGGTCTGGACACCAACTATCCAAGGCTTTTTATTAAAAAAAAAAAAGAAACAAAATAAAATTCAGATAAAATTGTATGCTTCTAAGAAAATACGAGCTTACAGTGAGATAGTAAGTGAACTAAATCATGCTTGTAAAGGTACTGTAAAACCCTTTAATATTTTCTCCAAGGCTAGATTTAGGGTAAAGAAAATCAAAAGTGTCCAGTTGTTTTTATTTAATGAAGGAATTGTGTATAATGTGAGAATTAGAAAGAGACACAAAGGCTGTCACTGAAGAATAAAGATGAGACTTTTAAAAACATCTCCAGCATGGAAGCAAACATGTTTACCTACCTCCATTAACTTTTACAGGAACATTTGATTTAGTATCAAACGTTACTGCTCATATAGTAAAGGGAGAAGTAGACTTTATTATCGCTGAGCCACAGACACCCATCATCCTGGGTGGACAGTTTGCTAACATCAGCCAGGAAGAATTATGGTGTTAATATTATAGTTAAGGAAATTGATGGTCAGGGAATCCAGTTATCTGTTATCTTACCTAGGGTTAAATGCCTTTATCTAGGTTTCCTAGCATCAGTCAAAACTCATATTCATTCTAGTGCATCCAACTCTATCCATGAGTGTAGAAATATAAGTAACAGAGTCATCCTGAGTCACAATAGCCCAAGTCATCCCCATCTATAGACAATAGCTAAAACCCTGCTTCAAGTCTGGCCCATTCCATCTGGACAAGAACACCTACTATCTGTAACTTGGTGTTTGCTTCCCCCTGCCTTTAAAACTCCCACACTTGTTTCTAGTTTAAGTGACTACTTTACAAAGGTCAACCATCCCATCTTCCCATTGCATACAACCTGCCAAACCCTCCTCACATGCATAGAATGAAACACAAACCTATTAACCTTGCAGATAATCTAACCTCTTGTGGATGCTCTAAACTCATTTCTTATCACTGTTCCTGCTTTGTGGATTTACAAGTAAGTATCCAGCCAGTGGCATTCACATGCTTATTCAATTTTCACCTGCACCAGATTCAAACTAGATTTCTATTTGGGTCCCACACCAAGGCCTGTGCATCTTTGAAATAATGTTCCCCATGTCTTTGAAAGGTGAGATAATTCTTGTCCTCAGGATCTTCACTACAAAAGTTATTTCCCTAAGCAAACTGTTATTAATCTCTGCACATATGCTATTTCACATACCATCTAACCACCAGCCATGTGAGTTTTCTTTTGACTATTCATATACTTCAAACTCTACACACACACACACACACACACACACACACACACACACACACACACACACACAGAGAGAGAGAGAGAGAGAGAGAGAGAGAGAGACCCTCAAATCATTATATCGAGCCTTTGTTTGAGTCATAATTTTGAATACCATACACCAGAGAAAAATTTGGCACATCAAATCACCCATTTATTGGTCAGATAAGAAGCCCTCTGGGAAAGATTCCCATCTACATATGCTTTTCAGAAGACTTGTTTCCTTGTGCATATACCTAACTGGGATAAAACATTCATCTGCATAGCAGTCACCTGCTGACACCTGCTCTTAATTTCTAGATTTGTGGGTTGTATGGGCATTAATGTGGAATGAGTGCTTTCAGTGTTATATGACATTATTTGACATGGGCAACTACAAGGACCAAGTCCTAGTAATTTCCTTGGAATAAGAGACAGTGCTTCTAGAGGATCATAGACTATTCAAAGCAGCACTGCTTATAATATCCTTATAGAGGAATATTCTGAAATTTTCTTGTGAATGAAATGAGGACATGAACACTTCAAGATATAATTGAGGAAAAAATTTTTACTGTTGATATGAAGGTATGTAGATATGTAGGTATGAAGATATGTAGGTATTTATAGCAAGAGGCATCTAGAAGAATCCAGAGTGGAAAGAGAACAAGGCCATGAAAGGAGAGGGGTGGGGGATGAAAGAGGAAGTGAAGAGACAGGGGCAAAGGAAACAAAAAGAGAGGACCAAGATAGGAGAGGGCAAAGGAACCTAAAAGAGCTTATGGAAGGATTATATAGAAATTATAGAAGCTGGAGGAAGGGAAAGAAATGAAGCATACTAGAGAAGTTTGGGTGGCTAGGGTGGGTTGAGAAGATCTGAGAGAAGCCACCGGTACTGAAAAAGCCTAGGGACCAGAATCCACTTTTGTATGCTAATAGGCACAGTTAGCTACCTGTCCTGAGTTCTTTGGAACCTGAAATCTAGTATTTTCATATGAGTAGTTTTCAAAGAATATGTATTATCAGAGAGAAATCTAGTTAAAATAAGTCAACTTAAACCAAGAAAAAGCTGTACAGCTGTACTGAGTGATAGGGTAGAGAGGGAGAGATAGATAGATAATAGATAGATAGATAGATGATAGATAGATAGATAGATAGATAGATAGATAGATGATAGATAGATAGATAGATAGATAGATAGATGATATATAGATAGATGTGTTTTAATTGAGATTCATGTCCCCAATGAAAAACCTATGACCACGGAAAACAAGTTAATTTTTAGCAATATTTAGTCAATTTACAAGTGTGTGGTAATTACTAGAGGGAAGGGAAAGAACTGATACAGATTCACTGAGGTTTGTTGGTATAATTCTGACAGAGCAATTGGCTTTGACAGTGGCTGGAGAGAAAGAGTATAGTGAGGTCCTAGTACTTGTGTTTTCTGAGGACATCACAGCATTTTCATAAATTCATATTTTTTCCCTTTTTAAAAAAAACTTTTTTCTGATTTTATTAGATATATTTTAATTACATTTCAATTGTTACCCACTTTCCCAGATTCCCCTCAATATCCCCTATCCCATCACTCCTCCCTCTGCTTTGATGAGGGTGTTTACCAACCCAGCCAACCCCCCTACCTCCCCACCCTAACATTCCCCTACACTACAGCATCAAGCGTTGGCAGAACCAAGGGACTTATCCTCCCATTGATGCCCAATAAGGCCATTTTCTGCCACATGCGATCCTCTGCCACATGGGTTAGTCCACGTGTACTCTTTGGAGAGTGGTTTAACCACTGGAAGCTCTGGTTAGTTGGTATTGTTCTTCTTATGAGGTTACAAACCCCTTCAACTCTTTCTATAGCTCCTTCATTAAGGACCCTGTTCTCCTTCCTGTGGTTGACTGCAAGCATCCACCTCTGTATTTGTCAACTTCTGGAAGAGCCTCTCAGGAGACAGCTTTATAAGGCTCCTACTTCTTGGCATTAGCAATATTGTTTAGGTTTAGAGGCTGAAAATGGCTGAATCCCCAGGTGAGGCAGTCTCTGGATGGTCTTTCCTTCAGTTTTTGTGACAAACGTTGTCTCTATACGTCTGCCTGAGAATATTTTTGTTCCCCTTCTAAGAAGGACTGAAGCATAGGAATTTTGGTCGACCATCTTGAGTTTCCTGTAGTCTGTGAATTGTATCTTGGGTATTTAGAGCTCTTGGGCTAATATTCACTTATCAGTAAGAGTATATCATGGATATACTTTTGGGATTGGGTTACCCCACTCAGAATGATATTATCCAGATCCATCTATTTGCCTAAGAATTTCATGAACTCATTATTTTAATAGCTGAGTACTACTCCATTGTGTAAATGTACCACAATTTCTGTATCCATTCCTCTTTTGAATGAAATCTGGGTTTGTTCCAGCTCCTGGCTCTTATAAATAAGGCTGCTATGAACATAGTGGAGCATGTGTTCTTGTATGTTGGAGCAACTTTTGGGTATATGCCCAGAAGTGGTATAACTGGATCCTCAGGTAGTACTATGTCCAATTTTCTGAGGAACCGCCAGACTGATTTCCAGAGTGGTTGTATCAGCTTGCAATCCCAATAACAGTGGAAGAGTGTTCCTGTTTCTCCTCATCCTCCCCAGCATCTGCTGTCATCTAAGTTTTTGATCTTAGCCATTCTGACTGGTGTGAGGTAGAATCTTAGGGATGTTTAGATTTGCATTTCACTGATGACTAAGGATGTCCAGCACTTCCTTAGATACTTCTCAGCCATTCAATCTTCCTCAATGAGAACTTTTTGTTTAGCTCTGTACCTTATTTTATATAGGATTGTTTGATTCTCTGGTATCTAACTTTTTGAGTATTTTGTATACCTTGGATATTGCCCTCTATCAGATGTGGGGTTGGTAAAAATTTTTACCAATCTGTTGGCTGCTGTTTTGTTTTCTTGACAGTGTCCTTAGCCTTACAGAAAATTTGCAATCTCATTAAGTCCCATTTTTGATCTTTGACCTTAGAGTACAAGCCACTGGTGTTCTGTTCAGGAAAACTTCTCCTATGCCTATGTGTTCATTACTTTCTCATCTAATAGTTTCAGTGTACCTGGTTTAATGTGGAGATCTTTGATCCACTTGCAATTGAGCTTTGTACAAGGAGATAAGAAAGGATCTATTTTAATTCTTCTACATGCTGAGTGCCAGCTGAACCAACACCATTTGTTGAAGAGGCTGTCTTTTCCACTGAATGTTTACAGCTCCTTTGTCAACAATCAACTGACCATATGTGTGAGGGTTCATTTCTAGATCTTCTATTCCATTGATTCACGTTCCTATCTCTGTACCAGTACCATGCAGCTTTTAGCACAATTGCCTTGTAATATAGCTTGAGGTCAGGGATCGTGATTCCCAAAGATATTTTCTTGTTGTTGAGAATGGATTTCGCTATTCTAGGTCTTTTGTTATTCCAGATGAAATTGCACATTGGTCTTTCCAACTCTATGAATAATTGGGTTGAAATTTTGATGGAGATTGTATTGAATCTGTAGATTACTTTTGGTAAGATGGCCATTTTTACAATGTTGATCTTTCAAATCCATGATCATGGGAGATCTTTCCATTTTCTGAGATCTTCCTCGATTTTCTTCTTCAGAGATTTGAGTTCTTGTCATACAGGTCATTCATGTGCTTACTAAGAGTCACACTGAGGTATTTCATATTGTTTGTGACTATTGTTAAGGGTATGTTTTCCATAATTTCTTTCACCGCATGTTTGTCCTTTGAGTAGAGGAAGGCAACTGATGTTTTTGAGTAAATTTTATAACCAGCCACTTTGCTGAACTTGTTTATCAGCTGTGGAAGTTCTCTGGTGGAATTTTTGGAGTCATTTCCGTGCACTATTGTGTCATCTGCAAACAGTGATGTTTTTACATGTTCCTTTTCTGATTTGTACCCCTTTGATTTTCTTTTGCTATCTAATTACTCTGGCCAAGACATCCAGTACTATGTTGAATAGTTAGGGGGAGAGTGGGCAGCCTTGTCTAGTGCCTGGTTTTAGTGGGGTTGCTTCAAGTTTCTCACCATTAAGTTTGATGTTGGATATTGATTTGCTGTATTTTGCTTCTATTATGTTTATGCATGTGCCTTGGATTCCTATTCTTTCCAAGACTTTTAACAAGAAGGGATGTTGAATTTTGTCACATGCTTTCTCAGCATCTAGTGAGATGACCATGTGGTTTTTTTTCTTTGAGTTTTTTAATATGGTGGATTACATTGATGGATTTCTGTATAATAAACCATACCTGCATCCTAGGGATGAAGCCTATTTGATCATGGTGAATGATCATTTTGATGTGTTTTTGGATTCAGTTTGCAAGGATTTTGTTGAGAATTTTTGCATAAATGTTCATATGTGAGATTGGTCTGAGGTTCTCTTTCCTTGTAGGGTTTCTATGTGGTTTAAGAACGAGGGTTATTGTGGCCTTGAAAAATGAGTTAGGTAGTGTTCCATCTGACTCTTTTATTTTGTGGAATAGTTAGGAGAGTATTGGTAAGAGGTCATCAATAAATGTCTGATAGAATTCTTCATTGAAACCATCTGGAACTGGGCTTTTTTTTGGTTGGGAGTGTTTTGGTGACTGCTTCTATTGCTTTAGGTGTTATGGGATTATTTAGATGGTTTACCTGGTCCTGGTTTAGTTTTAGTATCTGGTATCTGTCTACGAATTGATGCATTTCCTCCAGATTTTCCAGCTTTGTTGAGTATAGGCTTTTGATTTCTTGAATTTATTCAGTTTCAGTTGTTATGTCTGCACTTTCCTTTTTGATTTTGTTAATTTGGGTACTCTCTCATTGCCCTCTAGTTATTCTGGCTAAGGATTTATCAATCTTGTTAATTTCCTCAAAGAACCACTCTTGGTTTTGCTGATTCTTTGAATGGTTCTTTTTGTTTCTATTTGGTCAATTTCTGCTCTGAGTTTGATTATTTCTTGCCATCTACTTCTCTTGGGTGTTTCTGCTTCCTTTTGTTCTAGAGATTTCAACTGTGCTGTCAAGTTGCTGATGTATGCTCTCTCCAGTTCTTTTTGCAAGCGCTCAGGGCTATGAGTTTTCCTCTCAGTACTGCTTTCTTTGCATCCCATAGATTTGGGTATGTTGTGTTTTCATTTTCATTAAATTCTAGAAAATCCTTAATTTTTTTTCTTTGTTTCTTCTTTGACCATGCTATCATGTAATACAGCATTGTACAATTTCCATATGTATATGGATATTTTGTTGTCTTTGTTGTTATTAAAGGCCAGCCTTAGTCCATGGTGATCTGATTGGATGCATAGGAGTATTTCAATTTTCTTATATCTATTGAGGCTTGTTTTGTGACCGATTATATGGTCAATATTGGAGAAGATGCCATGAAGTGCTGAGAAGAAAGTATATTCTTTTGTTTTAGGATGAAATGTTCTATAGATGTTTATTAATTCCAATTGGTTCATAACCTCTGCTAGTTTCTCTGTGTCCTTGTTCATATTCTGTTTCCATGATCTGTCCATTGATAAGCGTGGGGTGTTGCGGTCTCCCACTATTATTGTGTGGCTGCAATGTATTTTTTGAGCTGTAGTAGGATTTATTTTATGAATATGGGTGCTCTTGTATTTGGAGTATATATGTTAAGGATTGAGAGTTTCTCCTTATAAGTTTTCCCTGTAATGAGTAAAAAGTGTCCTTCCTTATGTTGTTTGATAACTTTTGGTTGAAAATCTACTTTATTCGATATTAGAATGGCTACTCCAGCTTGTTTCTTTGGCCATTTGCTTGGAAGGTATTTTCCCAACCTTTTACTGTGAGATAGTAGTCTGTCTTTGTCTCTGAGATGAGTTTCTTGTATGCAACAAAATGCAGGATTCTGTGTATGTATCCATTCTGATAATGTATGTCTTTTTTTTTTTTTTTTTGGGAATTGAGTCCATTTATGTTAATAGATATTAAGGAATAGTGGTTAATGTTTCTTGATATTTTTGCTTTTAGAGGTAGAATTCTGTGTCTTTCTTCTTTTGGTTTTCTTACTTAGTTATTTTCTTGTTTTTACTAGCATGTAGTTTCCCTCCTTGTTTTGGGTTTACCACCTATTATTCTTTGTAGTGTTAGATTTGTGATCAGATATTGTGTAAATTTAGTTTTTTCCTGGAATATCTTGGTCTCTCCATCTATGGTGATTGAGAGTTTTGCTGGCTATAGCAGCTTGGGTTGACACTTGTGTTCTCTTAGGATCTGCATGATTTCTGTCCAGCATCTTCTCTACCTTTCATATTCTCTGTTGAGAATTTGGGTGTAATTCTGATTGGTCTCCCTTTTTATGTTACATGACCTTTTCCCCTCACTGCTTTTAGTATTCTTTCTTTATTTTGAACACTTGGCATTTTGACTCTTATTTGTCGGGAAGAATTTTCTGGTCCACTCTATTTGGAGTTCTGTAGCCTTCTTTATGCTCATGGTCTTCTCATTCTTAAGGGTAGGGAAGTTTCCTCTACGATTTTGTTGAAGATATTTATTGTGCTTCTTAGTTGATATTCTTTGACTTCTTCTATTCCTATTATCCTTAGGTGTGGTCATCTTATTTTGTCCTGGATCTCCTGGACATTTTGGGCTAGGAGCTTTTTGGCTTTTCCATTTTCTTTGACTGTTTTGTCCATGTTTTCAATGTTGTTTTCTGTCCCAGATATTCTCTCTTCTATCTCTTGTAGTCTGTTGGAGATGCTTGCATAAGTGACTCCTGATTTCTTTTTTTGGTTTTCCACCTCCAGAGTTGTCTCATTTAATGTTTTCTTTATTGTTTCTATATGTATTTTCAATTCCTTCATGTCTTTGGTCCTGTTTTCCTCTAGTTCTTTGATTTCTTTGAATATTTTTCTTGTTTCCTCTTTAAAAGCTTCTATTTGTCTATGGTTGTCTTCCCGTTATTGTTTCAGTGAGTTATTCATGCTCTTCTCCAAGATCTCTGTCGTTATCTTAAGGTATGATTTCAGGTCTGAGTCTTCTTTTTCTGGAGTGTTTGGCATTCCGCTGCTTTCTGTGATGTGAGAGCTGGGTTCTGATGTTGCCAGGTTGTCTTGGTTTAAATTGCTTAAGTTATTTCGCTTTCCTCTTGCCATCTTGTTGTCTGTGATTGTACGTGGTCTTGTTATCAATGATTGGTACCCATCTCTCCTTTGTACAGCCCAGTCTTGCTAGCCCTGTGTCCCTGGATCTCTGCTGTTCCTGTTGGCAAATGGCCAGAGAGTTTGGTCTGTGTGCAATGGCTTTCCAGGCATATACTGAGTCCCTATGGCAGAGTTCCTGCTCCCCTGAACCAACTGGAGGGCCAGGCCTTCCACATGCTTGGCCTAGCCCACTCTGGGCCCCGGGTACTCACAGTGCAGTTTAGCAAGGACTGTATCCCTGGATCTCCGCTGTTCCCAGTTGCAAATAGCCTGCGAGTTTGTTCTGCATGCAATGGCTTTCCAGGTGGATACCAAGTTCCTATTTCAGGGTTCCTGATCCCCTGAACCAACTGAGTGGCTATGCTTTCCATGTTCTCAGCCCAGATTTCTCTGTGCTTTGGCCACTCAAGGCACAGTCTTGCCAGGCCTGTGTGCCTGGATCTCCATTGTTCAGGTGGCAAATGGCTTGAGCATTTGGTCCACACGTAAGGGCTTTTCGGGAGGATACTGAGTCCCAGTGGCAGAGTTCCTGAACCAACCAGAGGGCCGTGCCTTCCACGCCCTTGGCCTAGCCTTTACTGCACCCCGGAGCAGTTTTGCCAGGCCTGTTTCCCTCCAAATTGCCCTTTCTAACTCTGTGAAAAATTAAGTTGGAATTTTGATGTGAATTGCATTGAATCTGTAGATTGCTTTTGACAAAATGGCCAGTTTTACTATATTAATCCTGCCAATAAATGAAAATGCAAGATCTTTCCATCTATTCAGTTCTTCTTCAAGTTCTTTCTTGAGAAACTTCAAGGTCTTGTCATACAGATATTTCCCTTGCTTGGTTAGAGTTGTACCAATGTATTTTATATTACTTGTGACTATTGTGAAGGGCGTTGTTTCTCTATTTTTTTTCTCAGTCTGTTTATTCTTTGACTAGAGGAACACTACTGATTTATTTGAGGTAATTTTATATTCAGCCACTTAGCTGTTTATCAGCTGTTGGAGTTGTTTATCAGCTCTTGTAGTTCTCTGGTGGAATATTTAGGGTGACTTAAGGATATACTCATACCATCTGCAAACAGTGATATTCTGACTTCTTCCTTTCCAATTTGTATCCCTTTGATCTTCTTCTGATGTCTAATTGCTCTGGCTAGGACTTCCACAACTACATTCAATAGATAGTGAGATAGTAGGCATCCTTCTCTAGTCCCTGGTTTTAGTGAGATTGCTTCAAGTTTCTCTCCATTTAGTTTGATGTTGGCTATTAGTTCACTGTATATTGCTTTTACTATGATAAGATATAGGCCTTGAGTTACTTATCTTTCCAAAAATTTTAACAGTCTTGAAGGGGTGTTGAATTTTGTAAAATGCTTTCTCAGCATCTAATGAAATGATCATGTGTTTTTTAGTTTGAATTTGTTTATATACTAGATTACATTGATGGATTTCCATATATTGAACCATGTTTGCATCCCTGGGTTGAAGCCTACTTGATCATGGTAAATGATCATTTTGATTTATTTTTGAATTCTGTTTGCAAGAATTTTATTGATATTCATGAGGAAAATTGGTCTGAAGTTCTCTTTATTTGTAGGGTCTTTATGTGGGTTAGGTATAAATATAATTGTGGCTTTGAAAAATGAGTTGGGTAGTGTTCCTTCTGTTTCTATTTTGTGGAATAGATTGGTATTGGGTCTTCTGTGAATGTCTGATAGAATTCAGCACTGTACTCATGATCCTGGGCTTTGGGGGTTGTTTGTTTGTTTGTTTTTTGTTTGTTTGGTTTTTTTTGGGGGGGGAGGCTTTTGAAGACTACTTTTACTTTTTTAGGAGTTAATACAACTTTTTAGATGGCTTGTCTGGTCCTGATTTAAGTTTGGCATCTGGTATCTGCAATTTCCAGCCTCTGTCAATCACCATTCTGCTTTGGGCTTCTGTAAATTTGACTACTTTACATTCTCTATATCATTTATATGGTATCTGTCCTTTGTTTTGTTTTATTTAATATATGTCCTCTAGGTTCATCCGTATTGCCAATAGTAGAAACTGTTGTTTCTCTCTCTCTCTCTCTCTCTCTCTCTCTCTCTCTCTCTCTCTCTCTCTCTTTTAAGACTAAGTACTACTCTACCATGTTTATATAACCCTTGTCTTTTTTTGTTTATCCACTGAAGGACCTGTAAGTTGCTATGAATCTTGACTCTTGAAAAGGGTACTGCAGAGAACACAATTCACATGTCTCTTTCCAGAAACCTATTTAATTTCCTTTAGATCTATGTCCTTTAATAGGATTTCTGCATCTTACGCTTTAAAGAAATGTTTATACTGTTTTCCACAAGGACTGTTCTGCCCAACAATCTTGATATTCATGAATGTCACCATTTGAAGGAGAGGTGGAAATATTTATTGATCTGATGATTTTCTGACTGGTTGGAAAGGAAAAGGAAATGTGGTTTTTGTGTTTTCTCATCATCCCACCTGCTGGCACTCAGTTATTTCAGGAGCCATGGAAGATAATTGGTTCACATTCACCATGGTCTGCCTCTGTTACCCAGCAAGGTTGCATCACATATTGCCCATAAACACAGTCAGTGTATTTACTTGTGTCTGTGGAGAGTTGCCAATACATACCAGCCTATAGTGGCATAAGTACACAGAATTAAGGCACAGAATTTTGATTATGGGACATGTATATCTTAGGATAGTTCCTGTCTAGGTTCCATAGCCTTGTAGAGAATTATTTTTTAAAATTTTTTAAAATAATTTTCTGTTGCATTGTTTAATTACCTTACAAATCAAAATTTACACAATATCTGACCACAAACCCAGCACTACAACGAATTATAGGTGAAAAAACCAATACAATGAGGGAAAATACAGCCTAGTAAAAACAAGAAAACTCCTAAACAAGAAAGATCTCCCATGCCCATGGATTGGAAAGATCAACATTTTAAAAATGGCCATCCTACCAAAAGCAATCTACAGATTCAATGCAATCCCCATTAAATTACAACCCAGTTCTTCATGGAATTGGAAAGATCAATGTGCAATTTCATATGGAACAACAAAAGACCTAGAATAGCGAAATCCATCCTCAACAACAAGAAAACATCTGCGGGAATCACTATCCCTGACCTCAAGCTATATTACAAGGCAATTGTGCTGAAAACTGCATGGTACTGGTACAGAAATAGGCATGTGGATCAATGGAATAGAATAGAAGATCCAGAAATGAGCCCTCACATATATGGTCACCTGATTTTTGACAAAGGAGCAGCAAACATTCAATGGAAATAGGACAGCCTATTCAACAAATGGTGCTGGTCCAACTGGCACTCAGCATGCAAATGAATGAAAATAGACCCTTTCTTATCTTCTTGTACAAAGCTCAAGTGTAAGTGGATCAAAGATCTCCACATTAAACCAGATACACTGAAACTATTAGATGAGAAAGTAGGGAAAACTTTAGAACATATAGGCACAAGAGAAAATTTTCTGAACAAAACACCAATGGCTCAAGCTCTAAGGTCAAAGATTAACAAATGGGACTTAATGAGATTGCAAAGTTTCTGTAAGGCGAAGGACATCGTCAAGAAAACAAAACAGCAGCCAACAGAATGGGAAAAGATTTTTACCAACTCCACATCAGATAGAGGCCTAATATCTAAGGTATACAAAGAACTCAAAAAGCTAGACACCAGAGAATCAAATAACCCTATTAAAAAATGGGGTACAGAGCTAAACAAAACATTCTCAGTTGAGGAATATCGAATGGCTGAGAAATATCTGAGGAAGTGCTTGACATCCGTAGCCATCAGGGAAATGCAAATCAAAACAACCCTGAGATTCCACCTCACACCAGTCAGATTGGCCAAGATCCAAAACTCAGATGACAACAGATGCTGGCAAGGTTGCGGAGAAAGAGGAACCCTTCTCCACTGTTGGTGGGGTTGCAAACTAATACAACCACTCTGGAAATCAGTCTGGCGATACCTCAGAAAATTGGACATAATACTACTTGAAGACCCAGCTATTCCACTTCTGGGCATATACCCCAGAGACACCTTAGTACACAACAAAGATATATGCACCACAATATTCATAGCAGCTCTATTTATAATAGCCAGAAGCTGGAAAGAACCCAGATGTCCTTCAGAAGATGAATGGATACAAAAATTGAGGTACATTTATACAATGGAATACAATGACTTGACCAAATTCTTAAGAAAATGGCTGCATCTAGAGAATATCATTCTGAGTGAGATAACCCAGTCACAAAAGAACAGACATAATATGCAGTCACTGATAATGGGATGCTAACTCCAGAGGCTTATACTGCCCCAGAAACAACTCACAGACTGTATGAAGTCCAAGAAATAAAGAAAACAAAACAAAACAAAACCAAAAAATCTTTATACAACAAGAAAACTTTGACTATTTCCATGTTACATTTTGTTTTACATGTACTTTATGCTCATTGTAACTATTAAGTTTTCAATGCATACTATCAAACCTTTAAAAAAATCAAATACTGACTAAAAAATATATTCATACAGTTTTATGTAAAAATTATTTTAAAATCTAAAAAAAGTACTGACAAAAATGTATTGTATAATTTTATGCAAAAATAAAAATACTTAAAATCTGTACATTTATCTTTGTTTTGTAAAATAAATTTGTTAAAAAATAATTTTCTGTTGCATTGTTTAATTACCTTAGGGTTTCTTTTCTTTTATCTTCTAGATTGATTTACTCTTTTATGTATGAGTACACTATTGCTGTCTTCAGACAGACCAGATGAGGGTATCAAATTCCATCACAGATGGTTGTGAGCCACCATGTGGTTGCTGGGAATTGGAATCAGGACCTATGGAAGAGCAGTCAGTACTATAAACTCCTTGGCCATTTCTCTTCCAGAGAACTCTTATGGTGTACATCACTTCTCTCAATGTCTTGTCTGAGAAGAGCTGGTTTACAGGTAGAAGAGAAGGCCAGGACTAGATGAATTTGTAATAAATTAAGGAATAGTCACTCTTCTGTTGTGGAAAAATTAAGTAATACCCGAAAAACAACATTAACAAAATTTCTGTTCAGATTGAAAACTCATCCTTGTCCTAGGAACCCCCTCTCTAAGATTACCCTAAAAAAATCTCTTTGGAGATTAACCCCAAAGAAGCACCTCACAGATGACTTCTTTTCTAATGGCCCATAGCTCAGGTCTGTTTTATAAGTAATAAAGGAAAGCCTTCACTTCCTGAAGCAGAGCTATATCTTCTAAGGATTTTTTGTCTTTCAGAAGAGTAGAGCCTTCAATCCAGAGGCCCTGAAATTGCAGCGTTTATTGCCAAAAAAGATACCACCAAGCCTTAACGCGTATCTGACTCTCCACAGAATGCCCAGCTGCCAAAACTCTCGCAAGATGCATTACTCTACACACTAGAGAAAAGGCATCTTGGTGCACAAGCTGAGACTAGAGGATTACAAAAATTTAAGACCTTCACTATGTAATAAGTTCTATTTCAGCTAGGAATACAGTGTGAATTAATGGCTCAAATAAACTGTTACAAAATATATAGAAAGCAAAAGATAAAAGTATTTGAGGTCGGGTGTTTTCCACAAAATCACCATGAAATACAACTTTGACTTCACTGGATCTGAATGTCTATAATAACACCTATATGTGTTTCATCTGCCAGAGGTTTACCAGTAAAACATTTTATTTATCTGGGAGACAAGCTTCTGCTGCTGGTGGAAAGTTTATCACTTTTCAGATACCAAATTCATCATGAGCAGTGAGAAACTCAGTGCAGCTGGAATTCACTAGGATAATTTGGTTAAATTATCAAAGACACTAATGTTGATAAATTTTCTCCTAGGATGTCTCTAGTGGACCCCCTACTAATCTTCTCACTACTTTTTAGGACCTATCTGGCATTGCTTATTTAACTTCATCATGACAGCTTCCTTAGATGCTCTCATGAAAATATTTGTTTGGGCCTGAAGCAAGAAAGAAGCCAAGAAAATGGATCAGTGAATAGTAATAACCCGACCAATAACTTACCCTCATGGAGGATAGACCAGAATTATCAAAGCCGAAACCATGGAAATCATGTCATTTAAGGAAGTGTCTGGCTATTAACCATGTAGAAAGCATCAAATTTAATCTACGGATACCTCCCTGCTTTCTGATTTTATATGAGGCCAGCTCCACAGACAAGAATTCTTTTTGGGCTCTATAAACTTGGTCAAGAGCCCTCTAGGTAGGTCTTAGGCCATAGGGAAAAAATCTTTTATTACTGATATACTAGGCAGTCTTGTTGTCCTGCTACCTTCTAAAGATTCCAGTGTTGGGTCACACATTCATCAGAGAAGCTATAGAGCTCTGTATGGAGTGGTTACTGCAACTAGCCAATGTGGGTAGAATAGTGATGATAGAGTCCTTGACATTAGCAGCTATAACTCACCCTCCAAGGTTCTGGGAACGTCACAGAAGGGGTACAAAGAAAGTAAAGACCCAGCATAAGGAAATGTGTAGCAAAAACTATATTTTGGATATGGCATGGCCATTACATTTAGGAATTCATTGAAGTCATATCATGCATATGACTTGTACATGACATTAACATTTCATCATGGGTAAGGGAGAGAGGGTCATGAAACCTGACCTTTCCCAGAGGAACTATTGGCAATTAGCACTTGTTTGGGCTAGAGGTAGAGGCTGCCACTTTCTTCAGTGGTTGGAGCCATGGATAAGTCGCCCTTGCTTCACCAAATAACTTTCCTTTCCATCAGGTAACATTTAATTTAAAAATGAGCCACAGACAAAAATAAGATATAAAAGTAAGAAGGAGAGAGCAGAGCCTGGCCTACCTGCCAGGCGGAGCGTCGGCTCATAGAGGCTGAGCAACTGCGATTGGGAACAGAAAATTAGAACTTCTGTTTCCACCCGAGGCGACTTCCGGACGCAGAGCGGAGCCTGGCCTACCTGCCAGGCAGAACGGCAGCTCATAGAGGCTGAGCAACAGCGATTGGGAACAGAAAATTAGAACTTCTGTTTCCATCCCGAGGCGACTTCCGGACGCAGAGCGGAGCCTGGCCTACCTGCCAGGCGGAACAGCGGCTCATAGAGGCTGAGCAACTGCAATTGGGAACAGAAAATCAGAACTTCTGTTTCCACCTGGAGGCGACTTCCGGACGCCGAGCAGAGCTTGGCCTACCTGCCAGGCGGAACGGCGGCTCATAGAGCCTGGGCAACTGGTGAGTGGGAGACCAAGACTGCAGGGGAGCAGAGAGATCTCTGCGGAGTGCACACGGAAAGTGCACACTGTAACTCGCCCTGCCCCGCCCTGCCCGATCCAGCGATTGGGAACAGAAAATTAGAACTTCTGTTTCCACCCGGAGGCGACTTCCGGACACAGAGCAGAGCCTGGCCTACCTGCCAGGCGGAGCGGCAGCTCATAGAGGCTGAGCAACTGTGCCTGATCCAGCAAACAGAAACAGAACTTGGAACTTCTGCTCACACCCGACGACTCTAAGGCATAAAACAGGGCTTGACCCATCTGACACCTCAACCAGTGGAGAACCAGGGACACAGACCAGAAACAAGGGAAAGGTAAGAACATATCACTGACAACAAAATGGCAAGAGGAAAGAGAAATAGTATATCCCAAGGGAACCAAGACAATCTAGCAACACCAGAGCCCAGCTCTCCCATAACAGCAAACATCAGAACTCCAAACACTCCAGAAAAAAAAGACACAGACATGAAATCATGCCTCAAGACGCTGATAGAGTTAATTAAACAAGAAAGGGAGGAAAAGCAAAAAGATTCAGAAGCTTTTAAAGAAGAAACAAGAAAAACACTAAAGAACTCAAAGAACTAGAGGAAAAAAGAACCAAAGAAATAAAGGAATGGAAGAGGGAAATTAAAACAGAGATTGACACAATAAAGAAAACACTAAAAGAGATAACCCTAGAGTCAGAACACCAAAAAAAGAAATCAGGAGTCACAGAAGCAAGCATTTCCAAAAGATTACAGGAGATCTAAGAGAGAATCTCGGGGGCAGAAGACAACATTGCAAACATAGACAAAACAGCCAGAGAAGATACAAAAAACAAAAAGCTCCTAACCCAAAATGTCCAGGAAATCCAAGACATAATGAGAAGACCGAACCTAAGGATAATAGGAATAGAAGAGAAAGAAGAGTATCAACTAAGGGGCACAGTAAATATCTTCAACAAAATCATAGAAGAAAACTTCCCTACCCTCAAGAATGAGATGACCACGAGCATAAAAGAAGCCTTCAGAACTCCAAATAGGTTGGACCAGAAAAGAAATACCTCCGGACACATAATAGTAAAAACATCAAGCACCCAAAGAAAAGAAAGAATACTAAAAGCAGTAAGGGAAAAAGGTCAGGTAACATATAAAGGCAGACCAATCAGACTCACACCCGATTTCTCAACAGAGACTATGAAAGCTAGAAGAGTCTGGACAGACATCATGCACTCCTTAAGAGAGCACAAGTGCAAGCCCAAGCTGCTATACCCAGCAAAACTATCAATCACCATCGATGGAAAAACGAAGATATTTCAAGACAAATCAAAATTCACACAATATCTGACCACAAACCCAGCACTACAACGAATTATAGGTGGAAAACCCAATACAATGAGGGAAAATACAGCCTAGTAAGAACAAGAAAACTCCTAAGCAAGAAAACTAAAAGAAGAAAAAAAATACAGACACAACTCAACCCAAAAAAGCAATAATAGCAGGAAACAGAAACAACTATTCCTTGATATCTATTAACATAAATGGTCTCAACTCCCCAATAAAGAGACAAAGACTATCAGACTGGATACATAAACAAAATCCAGCCTTTTGCTGCATAAAGGAAACTCATCTCAGAGACAAAGACAGACACAATCTCAGAGTAAAAGGGTGGGAAAAAAACTTCCAAGCAAACAGCTCCAAGAAGCAAGCTGGAGTGGCTATTCTAATATCGAATAAAGTAAATTTCCAACCAAAAGTTATCAAAAAAGATAAGGAAGGACACTTTTTACTCATTTCCGGGGAAATCTGTCTGGAGGAACTCTCAATCCTTAACATATATGCTCCAAATAAAAAATCACCCACATTCATAAAAAAACCCTACTAAAGCTCAAAAAATACATTTCACCCCACACAATAATAGTGGGAGACTTTAATACTCCACTCTCACCAATGGACAGATCAGGGTAACAGAAACTGAACAAGGACACTGCAAAACTAGCAGAGACTTTGAACCAACTAGAATTAATAGATATATACAGAACATACTATTCCAAAGTAAAAGAATACACCTTCTTCTCACCACCCCATGGCACCTTCTCGAAAATTGACCACATAATTGGACACAGAACGAGCCTCCATCCATATAAGAAGATTGAAATGCTCCCATGCATCCTCTCAGATCACCATGGTCTATGGCTGGTCTTTAACAACAACAAAGACAACAAAACGCCCACATACACATGGAAACTAAACAATGTTCTGTTAAAGGATAGAAGGGTCAAAGAAGAAATAAAGAAAGAAACTAAGGATTTTCTAGAATTCAACGAAAACGAAAACACAACATACCCAAACCTATGGGATGCAATGAAAGCAGTATTGAGAGGAAAACTCATAGCCCTAAGTGCTTCCACAAAGAAACTGGAGAGAGCTCACATCATCAACCTGACAGCACAGCTAAAAGCCCTAGAACAAAAGGAAGCACATATACCCAAAAAGAGTAGACGGCAAGAAATAATCAAAATTAGGGCAGAAATAGACCAAATAGAAACAAAAAGAACCATTGAAAAAATCAACAAAACCAAGAGTTGGTTCTTTGAGAAAATCAACAAGATTGATAAACCCCTAGCCAGACTAACTAGAGGGCAAAGAGAGAGTATCCAAATTGACAAAATCAGAAAGGAAAGTGGGGACATAACAACTGAAACTGAGGAAATTCAAGAAATCATCAGATCCTACTACAAAAACTTATACTCCACAAAATTGGAAAATCTGGAGGAAATGGATGAATTCCTAGACAGATACAAGGTCCCAAAGTTAAACCAGGACCAAGTAAACCATCTAAATAACCCTATAACACCTAAAGAAATAGAAGAAGTCATCAAAAGCCTCCCAACCAAAAAAAGCCCAGGTCCAGACGGGTTCAGTGCAGAATTTTCTCAGACTTTTATTGAGGATATAACACCAATACTTGCCAAACTATTCCAAAAGATAGAATCAGATGGAATATTACCCAACTCATTTTTTGAGGCTACAATAACCCTCGTACCTAAACCACACAAAGACCCTACAAGGAAAGAGAACTTCAGACTAATCTCACTTATGAACATTGATGCAAAAATACTCAACAAAATCCTTGCAAACCAAATCCAAGAACACATCAAAACGATCATTCATCATGACCAAGTAGGCTTCATCCCTGGGATGCAGGGATGGTTTAACATAAGGAAATCCATCAACGTAATCCAAGATATAAACAAACTCAAAGACCAAAATCACATGGTCATCTCACAAGACGCTGAGAAAGCATTCGACAAAATCCAACACCCCTTCATGTTAAAAGTCCTGGAAAGAACAGGAATCCAAGGCCCATACTTAAAGATAATAAAAGCAATATACAGCAAACCAACAGCCAACATCAAACTTAATGGCGAGAAACTTGAAGCAATCCCACTAAAATCAGGGACTCGACAAGGCTGCCCACTCTCCCCCTACCTATTCAACATAGTACTGGAAGTCCTGGCTGGAGCAATTAGACAGCAAAAGTAGATCAAGGGGATACAAATCAGAAAGGAAGAGATAAAAACATCACTCTTTGCCGATGACATGATAGTTTACTTGAGTGACCCCAAAAATTCCACCAGAGAACTCCTATAGCGGATAAACAAGTTCAGCAAAGTGGCTGGATACAAAATTAACTCAAACAAATCAGTAGCCTTCCTGTACTCAAAGGACAAACGTGGAGAAAGAAATTAGGGAAAACGTACCCTTCACAGTCGTTACAAAAACTATGAAATACCTTGGTGTGACTCTAACTAAGCAAGTGAAGGACCTGTATGACAAGAACTTCAAACCTCTAAAGAAGGAAATTGAGGAGGATCTCAGAAAATGGAAAGATATCTAATGCTCATGGATTGGAAAAATCAACATCTTAAAAATGGCCATCCTACCAAAAGCAATCTACAGATTCAATGCAATCCCCATCAAAATTCCAACCCAGTTCTTCATGGAATTGGAAAGATCAATGTGCAATTTCATCTGGAATAACAAAAGACCTAGAGTAGCAAAATCCATCCTCAACAACAAAAAAACATCTGCCGGAATCACTATCCCTGACCTCAAGTTATATTACAAGGCAATTGTGCTGAAAACTGCATGGTAGTGGTACAGAAATAGGCACGTGGATCAATGGAATAGAATAGAAGATCCAGAAATGAGCCCTCATGTATATGGTCACCTGATTTTTGACAAAGGTTCAGTAAACATTCAATGGAAAAAGGACAGCCTATTCAACGAATGGTGCTGGTCCAACTGGCACTCAGCATGCAAAAGAATGAAAATAGACCCGTTCTTATCTCCTTGTACAAAGCTCAAGTGTAAGTGGATCAAAGATCTCCACATTAAACCAGATACACTGAAACTATTAGATGAGAGAGTAGGGAAAACCTTAGAACACATAGGTACAGGAGAAAATTTTCTGAACAAAACACCAATGGCTCAAGCTCTAAGGTCAAAGATTAACAAATGGGACTTAATGAGATTGCAAAGTTTCTGTAAGGCTAAAGACATCATCAAGAAAACAAAATGGCAACCAACAGAATGGGAAAAGATCTTTACCAACACCACATCAGATAGAGGCCTAATATCCAAGGTGTACAAGGAACTCAAAAAGCTAGACACCAGATAATCAAATAACCCTATTAAAAAATGGGGTACAGAGCTAAACAAAACGTTTTCAGTTGAGAAACACCGAATGGCCGAGAAACATCTGAGGAAGTGCTCCACATCCTTAGCCATCAGGGAAATGCAAATCAAAACAACCCTGAGATTCCACCTCACACCAGTCAGATTGGCCAAGATCCAAAACTCAGATGACAGCAGATGCTGGCGAGGCTGCAGAGTAAGAGGAACACTTCTCCACTGTTGGTGGCATTGCAAGCTAATACAACCACTCTGGAAATCTGTCTGGCGATACCTCAGAAAATTGGATATAGTACTACCTGAAGACCCAGCTATTCCACTTCTGGGCATATACCCCAGAGACACTTTAATACACAACAAAGATATATGCACCACAATGTTCAAAGCGGCTCTATTTATAATAGCCAGAAGCTGGAAGGAACCCAGATGTCTTTCAGAAGATGAATGGATACAAAAATTGTGGTACATATACACAATGGAATACTACTCAGCCACCAGAAACAATGACTTAACCAAATTCTTAAGAAAATGGCTGCATCTAGAGAATATCATCCTGAGTGAGATAACCCAGTCACAAAAGAACTGACATAATATGCAGTCACTGATAGTGGGATGGTAACCCCAGAGGCTTGCACTCCCCCAGAAACAACTCACAGACTGTATGAAGTTTAAGAAATAAACAAAAAAAATATACATATATTTACAAACAAGAAGACTTTGACTGTTTCCATGTTTCGTTTTGTTTTGCATGTACTTTATGCTTATTGTAACTATTGGGTTTTCAATGAGTACTGTCGGGCCCTTGAAAAAAATCAAGTACTGACTAAAAAAAATATATTCACATGGTTTTATGTGAAAAATTATTTTAATGTCTGAAAAAACAGTACTGACAAAAAAGTATAATTTTAATTAAAAAATGTTTAAAATCTGTACATTTATCTTTGTTTTGTAAAATAAAGTCGTTTAAAAAATAAATAAAAGACTTACGAATTTAAAAAAAAAAAAAGTAAGAAGGAGACTCGTTAGACACCAAAAGGAGAGAGAAAGTAATGTTGGAGGAAAAGAGAAAGTGACAATAATGAAATTAAGTATATAAATTTATGAAACTGTCTTATGGTTTCTGTTGCTGTGCAGAGACACCATGACCACCGCAATGCTTATTAGGAAAAACAATCAATTAGGACTGGCTTACAGTTTCAAAGGTTTAGTTCCTTAAAGTAATGGTTGGCAGCATGCAACAGACATACTGCTGAAGAGGTAGCTGAAAGTTCTACATCTAGATTCACAGTAAACAGGAAGAGTCTGCCATATTGACTACAGCTTTAGAATATGAGACCTCAAGGTCTACCCCTCCCCTCCAGTGACCACTTCCTCTAACAAGGTCATACCTATCAACCCTAGGTCCATATTTCCTAAAAGTACCACTCCCATGGGCCTATGATGGCCATTTTTATTCAAAGCACAACACTGTCTATGGTGGTTAAAATGAGAGTGGCCCTCATTGGTTCATGTATTTGAGTTTTTAGTTGTCAACTGAAATATTTTTGGGAATAGTTGGGAAGTATGGCACTGTCGAATGAGGTGTGGTACTAGTAACAGGCTTTGAGGTTTCAAAAGATTCTCCCCATTCCCAGGATGTTTTTTTCTGCCTGCTGCTTTCAGATCCAGATGTAAGCTGTAATCTCTGAGCTACTCTGCCATCAGGGCTTCTAGCCTTTGAAAACCATAAGCTCTAAACTAAATGCTTTTTTTTTTTTTTTTTATTGTAAGTTGCCTTGGACATAGTATTTTGTTACAGCATTTGTAAAGAAGACAGAAGTTGGTACCAGGAAGTGGACTATTGTGGCAGTCCTTACCATGTTTGTTATGAAGGAATGCAAAGACATTGAGACTTTGGGCTAGGAAAGTGACTGAATACAGCAAGCTCAGTTTAATGGGCCACCCTAGCAGGATTATGAAGACAGTAGTGCTGAGAGCTATGTGAACAGTGGAGCCCTTGCTCAAGTTACTTCAGAGGGAGCAATATTAGCAACTTGACTACAGATTACTCTTGTAAGATTTTGGCAATGAACATGAATCCTTACTTCCCATTTCCTAAGAAGTTGCCTGAGACTAAACTGAAGAAAAAAAAAAAAAAAAAAAAGAACTATTTTTCCCCCCAGAGGGATTTCAAGAAAACCTAATTCTGACTTTGTCAAGTGGTTATTAGTAATCACACTTATGCAGGTCCATAATGAAAAAGACCAAGTGCTGTTAACAAAAAAAAAAAAAAAAAAAAAAAAAAAAAAAAATACAGTTTGAGAAGAAAAACAGGGAATTTCATGTTAGAGCCAAGGTTTGTACTGAAAAGGATAAAGTGAAATACCTCAACAACTAAGCTTCCAAACTATTTAAAAAAAAAAAAAAGCCAGAGGGATTTCCACCTCTTAAAGCAGCAAATGGAAAAAAAGCTTATGCAGATGTAATTCAATGGAGCCCTGTTACATCCCAGTCAGACAGTTGAAGTTGTCAGTTTTATCCACTTAGAACCATTAAGGATACACAAACAAAGTGGTCATAGAATCCTCCTCCCAGGTTGAGAAGAGTCCTGGAGGCCAGATGAATGGCAAGGAATGCATAAATTTAGAGTCTGAGAGGTCATTGAATGGAACTTTGAAAATGAAGCCCTGATTGCATTGGAGACCCTAAGGTGTTGAAGATACTAGAGCTATGAGACATCTGCCAAACAGAGATGCAGATGCATACTGCCACAAGTTTAAAAGAGAAAAGTGTGTTGCAGTCAGTGAAGCTGGAAAGATGGGACCACCTAAACCTTTTGACATCAGGCATGGACCTTTACAGGGTTTGAAGTTTGCCCTGCCAGATTTTGGTCTTGCTTCAGTCCAATATTTCCCCACAATGGCCACATATCAATCTTTTGGAATAGTTATGTATATTTTGTGCCATTGTATATTGTAAGTATGTATGACTTTATTTTTATAAGGGGTTGTATTTATATGTACATATGATATGTATATATATATATATATATATATACTAAATAATATATATGTATTAAGATATTGCCTCAAATCTCTGAAAAAGACTTTGGACTCTTAAAAAGTGTTAAGACTGTAAAAGGCTATGCAAACTTTTGATGTTAGATTAAATGCAGTTTGCACTATGATATAGCCATAAGTCTCTGGAAGTTAGAAAGTAGTGGGGAATTAAATGAGAATGGCCTCCTATAGGCTCTTATTTGTGAATGTTTGGTTCCCAGTGATGGAACTGTTTCAGAACAATAAAAAGGTATGGCCTTGTTGCAGGAGCTGTGACTGGAAGCCGACTTTGAGGTTTCAAAAGCTAATGCTGTTCCATTATCTTTCTCTGTCCTGTTGTTATATCTCAAGATGCGAACTCTCAGCTGCTGTGTCAACATTATATCTGACACCTGCTGCCATGATCCTCATTGTAATAATCATGGACTCTAACCCTCAGAAACTTTAAACCCCAAATAGATTCTTTCTGCTATTAGTTGCCTTGGCTATGGTGTCTTATCATATTAGAAAAATAACTAAGAAAGAAGTCAAACAATTTTAAAAATGACAGAAAACCAAAGTAAAAAGCATCAAGCCCAAGCCTCTTGATGTAAGCAAGGATCAGAGTTTTGAGAGTAGTTCACTAAGATGAAATGATAAAAATCAAAATTAGTAAAAAAAGAAAAAGAAAGATAATTATAACAAAGCCGAACACAGATTTTCCCTTTTTACTTTAGAAACTAATGCATCTTGGGAACTGGCTTTGTTATTTGCAACAAACTCTATGCACAGTCATTCTGTACAAGTGTGAGAAATTGTCTTCAAAGATGGCCACTTATTTCACGGTAAAATATTTGGTACTTATTTGACAGCAGTGGAAGAGTTATCTATTTAGCCTACCTAAGAGAGAAGGTACCATTTATTCTAGAATAAATGGACAAAGTCTGCTACCTGCATTAGGAACTGTTTTGTATGTCTCCAACCTATATTTATTGATTTATTTTTTTTCTGAATATATGTTTAAAAAGGGAAAAGAGGAAGAAAAAGAGAAAAGCTAGGGTTGGTTGAAGTAACCCATTTCCTTCAACTTTAGAGGGAAGATTTTCAATGGAATTTCCTTCAAAATGATTTTATTATACTATGTACTAGGGAGGTATTGCAGGCCTGTAATTTAAATATAGTTTACTTTGAGGTCTGTGAATACGAACTGTTATGCACACCTCTTAAATACTTTTTTTCCAGACACAGGAAGAGGTGGGTGGGCACCAGAATGAGGTCCTCATATGTCCCCTGTGTATCCCTGTGTCTCCAGTTCATTCTTGAAATAAACTTCATGAAAGAATTGTGTATTATCTATGTTATTTTTTATCTTCTGGCTACAATTAATGCCAAGAAGTTGAAGACTTTCTAATGTGCTCCTTGATTGTTGTTTGAAGAATACAAAGTTTGATTTAGAAACTTCTGTGTTTGATGGCATTAATTTCCTTACCTTATTTATTATCAATTTTTTATTCCTGTTCCAATTTTTCTATTTTATCACCAACAAATTCTTACCAGTCCTTATCTTAAACTCAAAAATTGACATATTAATTAACATCTATACATTCATGATATTGCTGTTTCCTTTTAAAAATAGTTTTTCTTTCTTATTAATTATTACAACTATTATTATTTTGTGTATATGTATGTACATGTACATAAAGAAGTCATGCATTTGACATAGCATGCATGTGGACACCAGAAGACAACTTTATAGGGTGAGTTTTCTTCTTCTACCTTCTGTGGGTTCCAGGGACAAAAACCAAGTCATGTACCTTTTCTCTGCTGAGCTATCTCATTGCCTCACAATTGTCTTTTTTGCATGTAATAATATTGAGCAGATAATGTAGACTTGTTCAAGGCCAGTTCTGTCACCATGATAAAATTCTTCAGATTAGTATCACAAAAGTGGAGAGGTTTTGTTTTGTTTCATTGTTTCTGACACTTCAGTCTTCATTCTTTGTTAGCTTAACTGAAAGCACATGTAGAAATGGGCCCCCATAACTCATGGTAACCTAGAGGGAAGAAGGGAAGAGAAGACAGAGATAATGGGATGGGGGCTGTATTTGAATAACCTCTTCAAAGATATTCCTATAGTAACCTAATTTGGTTCTCACAGGCTACTTCTTAAAGTTCCATCACATCCTGAAAGCCCTGTGCTGGAGACCAAGACATGGGCATTGGGGGAATTTTAAGATGAAAAGTGTAAAATAGACATTTTTTCCTTGTGTCTTAATTCATGTGTGCCACCTGTCAAAGATCATGAAAGCAATAGCATTGTTCTTACTGATGAAGTGGTACCCTTTTATGCCTATCTCAGAAAACACAATAACAACACAAAAGTTCAGTTAAAGTTTAAATTGTAAATGCTGAAATCTCTGTAGTGTCTTCTTGTGGTCCTCCTGATGAGGAAGAGAGCTGAAGAATGTGTGGATTATAGTCTATACCTGTGCAGGAAATCCATTTCCTATTAAACAAAACAGATTGCATTCCTGATCTGACTTTGATAAACACAGTGCCTGCTCCTCCAAAGGAAGCCTGAGGGAAATGTTTCTTAATTAGAGAAGAAAAATTGAAAATTGAAGCAAGAAAACTTACTTACTCTGACACACACACACACACACACAAAACAAAAGCACAATGAAAAGAGTGGAAATTTCCTCAAGCTGGTACACATACTAAAATAATTGGAAGCTTTTAGGAAAAAAAAATCTCTTCATGTTTCTAACTACATATACAGTGAATTTGCATATTTCATCTATTTATGTATACCATAGTTTATTTTCTGCCTTATATCTCAGAATTGCTTTACTTGGAACACTGTATTTCCATATACATTAAAGTTTTTGAGAATGGCTATTTTATTGAGACCTAGAATGCTCTGCCTATGAATCCTGTAGAGGATCATGAGCCCAGGGGTCATGGTTGGGTCAAGGCAAAAAGCTGGAGCATATAAAGGTGCAGAAAAGCAGAACTACTGCACATTTTATCTCCACTTCATTGAATCTCTATGCCAGATTTCGCATTCACCTCAGGCCACAAGTTGTGCTGTGGACAGTCTATTTCAGTAGCTGTATTTCTAATGGAAAGTAATGCAGAGCCGAGATCCAAAAGGATATTATAAGTCAGAATGGATGGATCCCCCTTCAGCTTTTTTGTCTCTAGTTACTCAACAATAAGCAACTGTCTTTATCTTCCTGAACCCTAGATCCTTCCTTGAAAGTAGTGATGGTGATAACAATGTACAATCTACAGAATGGTAATGACATACTCAGTTGACTGTGGCTTGTCTTGTGTATCTTTGAGACCATCCATCCATCCATGTATCCATTCATTCATAGGTTATATCATACAAAGTTAATGGAAGATCCTCTTGTCTTCTTCCATCCAAGAAAGTTTTATGAACTAGTCCAAATAAAGCCATTGGTCCAGGGGTGAATTATAGGCACTGACTTTTGTCATTCCAGAGCTTCTTACCACTGGTAATCAGGTCTTTCTACCTGGAGCTTATTTTCATCAATGGAAGACTGTTTTCAGTTCATACTGGTGAGGTACAAGGGCTACAGAGAAACTGTTCTAGGGATAGTTCCTATCAACAATGGGCAGGAAGGTTGTAAACAGGTGCCCAACACTTACATTTCAATCAAATTTTCTGTGTTATCTTCTAGATTCCTCACTGACTCCTGCTTCCTGCACAGCCTGACTGAATAGCATTTTCCCTGAACTTCATAGCTTAAGTACAGCTAACTGCCCTGCTTTCTGAAACTGCTTCCTAAGTAAATAGCAGTCAGCCCTGTAGGATCTACATCTATTGATTCAACCATTTAGTATCAATCACTGACTCAAAAGCATTTAAAAAATAACTCTATTATTAGCATATATAGACTTTCCCCTTATCATTATTCCCCAAACTACAGAAGAATGTAACACAGTCTTTCATGGTATTTATATTATATCACATATCATGACTAATCTAGAGATGATTTCTAGTATATGGGAAGATGTGTCTAGGTCATATGCAACACTGACTTTGTCATCCACTGTCTCTGAAGGTGCTGGAGTCCACTCCATTTGGGAAGCTGAGGAATGTCAGTGTCCACACTAAAGCCCTTCTCTCAGGCCAACCCCAGGGAAGCTTTCCTTTTAGGTCAGCTTCTGGAAAGCCATGGCAATACCTAAGCATGGTGATTGTGGCATTGCCGAGAAGTTGTTCTGGTTTATATCATCATCAGACCAGTACTTATCAGCAAATGAATTTTGTCTGAGGAAAAGCATTATCTGGATGTGTCACAAGGGAGGCAATGCCATTTGGGAAGCACCTTTGCTTCTGTGGGTCTCAGGCTGCTTTGATTCAGCATGGATCACAGCATGTAGTGAAAACATACTTCTCTGGGTACTCCATAGTGAATCTTCCCCTGCACACTCTGCCTGCCAGGGAAAAGCACTGCCCTGAAATAAATGCTCTCTCAAACTGAAAAACTATTTTAGTGACTTTTAAGAATAAACGTTATTCTTTGTACATCCTGTTGACATATTTCTTAGGAACATGCAGATTCACTTTCTGGACCAAATGTATATCCTCCTTGGTACTTGGCCATCTGGCTTCTGGTTAGCAGGTGTGCGAGCCTGGGGGTAGGGGTTGTTGTCTTCTCCATTAGAGAGAATAGAGTATAAAGGGTCACTCTGTAAGATACAAATGTTGAATTGTGTTTGTTTAAAGGCATAGCGCTGGGTATATGGAAAACACGTTTGAGGAATTTTTCTGCTTACATTGACATTTGTCTGTCCTTAAACTTAGACAAAATTAAATCTCCAGTAGAAAGGAACATCTATAAAGTTATATTTGATAATCACTCAGGATATTGCACTAATAATTCTTCCATGATTGAGCCTGGACAGCACACATTAGTGGTTAGATTCAGCAGTAGGTTTCATCAGTTTTGTCTTAACTGAGGTAGGTGAGTGGACAAATCTCATTATTTTTGGTTTTTTGTTTGTTTGTTTGTTTTGGCTGCCCTTTTCTGATGACCATCACGACAGGCTGGTTTTATTTATTTTTATTTTTTTATTTTTTGCCAGGTGGCAGCTTGCCAGTGAATAGAGAAAAAGCTGGGGAAAGGGTTGCTTCTGCCTGGTACTTGTCACTCAGAGCACAACAGATGTAGCAATATGGCAAGATGCACAGATGATGCTAAAAAGTTAGATAGAAGACATTATGGAAAAATGAGATTAAACCAAAGGGAAGTCAATATCCCAAATATATACTCTGATGTCCAAGGCTGACTGTGAGCTCAGCAGCATTAGTACTGAGAGACAATCAGTAGCATGACTCATGGTGTCCAAGTGATAAAAATAGACCAGAGACTCATGAGGAGAGCATCTCCTTCTGCTCTTGATATAAGGTGCAATGAGCACCATCCCCAGAAACACCCACTGGAGATGCCTCCCAACCCACGCACTCCATGCTCCCTCCTGCTGCACAGCTTCTCTATGGCTCTTATCCATGTCTCTTCTTGCTAAATTCACCATCCACCTCCAATCTTTAGATGGTGTGCAAGCTTTACACAGGGGCTGCTGCATATGAATCTCTGGTAACCCTAGAAAAGCACATATATAAGAAGTTACTAGGCTGGTGGAATTTCTCAAAACCATTCTTTGCAAAATAAATCTACATAATGCATAGAAAATGGCTTCATACCCTGAGCTGTTCTTTCATTGCAGTCTGGGTGACTTGTTTCAGCTCCTTATAGATTGTGACCTAGGAAGCAAATGCAGGTGAAACATTAATAAAGGGACTGAATCAATGACAAACTTTTTAAAGGAGACATTGGTAGCTAGGTGTGATAGTACTTGACTTTAATCCCAACACTTTGGGGGAAGAGGCAGGCAATTCTCTGTGAGTTCAAGGCTAGCCTGGTCTACATAATGCGTTCTTGAACAGCCAAGGTACATAGAAAGACTCTACTTAAAACTTAAGAGGAAAAAAAGTGATCTTTGAAAGAAAACTGGAAGCAGTTGGTTCAGACATGCAAACTATACTCTCCATCCCAACCTTGGGTTTCTGTGTCAAGACTGTGAGCTTCATAAGTTCTGAATCTTAGAGCTTTATTATCCCTGTGTTGAAACAGAGAAGCTGTTATGTTAAGTTCTTTTCAAAATGGAGTAGGATACATACCTTCAAACCTTCACATTATAAAAAATAATTCTTCAGAAAATGTCAAAGTGGTCAGGCACAATGACCTATGCCTGCAGTCACAGCAACATAGAACACTGTGGGTATCATGAAGCCAGTAGATTAAAAACCACATGGATGACAGCAACATGCTTCTATGTTCCCAAAGTGAAAGAGGGACAGTGATGTTAGAAAGTAGGACAGGACCTGAAATGAGTTTGAGTAAAATATACACAGGGTTAACATAAACCATACTAGTGCCTTTGGTATATACTCTAGGCACAATTTCATTTTAGAAATTTATTCAGGAGTGACATATTGTCAATTCTATTTCTAAACAACAGTTGAGGTTGTTGCCCAAACAAAGCATGTAAGCAGGAAGTTGCTAGAAGGTTCTTGATATTACATGGGTGAAAGATGATGCCAGCTTGGTCTATGTTGGGTAGGGAGAACAATTGGTTGGTCTTATCAAAGATTCATTGTGTATGGTACATTAGTGTGGATTCTCTAGGGTAGTAGGAGAGAGACAGAGACAGGCACACAGACAGACAAGCACACACACACACACACACACATGCAAAGAGAGAGAGAGAGAGAGGGAGGGAGGGAGGCAGGGAGGGAGGGAGGGAGGGAGGGAGGGAGGGAGGAGAGAGAGAGAGAGAGAGAGAGAGAGAGAGAGAGAGAGAGAGAGAGAGAGAGAGAGAGAGAGAGGCGAGATTGCTTACCAGAATGAGATGACTTACAACATATAGTAGTTGGATAGTTGACCATCCTGCATTCACCCTCAACAAGAGGATCATAGGTTAAGTGTCCAGTACACAGAACCAGATATCTCTATAATTGCAATATGTTGCTAAAACCTTGAGAGATGGCAAGAGTAGCTGCTGGGTTTTGCTCTATACTAGAGCCTGACAAAACTGTAGTTTGTTGGCAGCAACATCAGCAAGAGATATGAAAACACCAGCAACAAGTGAAGGCAATCACACAAGTAGCAGTGTTTTTTCTCTAAACTCTTAGAACTAAAGTGCCATACACTGGTTGAGGGTCTTCCTCCCACTTAATCATTCCTGGAAATGACCTCACAGATCTGCACAGAAGCCTGTTTCTTAGCTGCTTACAAATCTAAGCTACTTGATAATAAAGGTAACCATCATAGATGGTGTGAAAGAGTTGGTGAAAAATAAACTACATAGTTGACACTTAGATGTTAGACAGTTGGTGAGGCAGCTCACAGGACAAGCTGTGATGAGGACCTTGCAGATAGTCAGGTGTGTGGTGATGGTATCTTGATCATAGACCCTAGGTTTCATAGAGATGAAGAATCAGTGAATTTGAAACCTCTCATGTAAAAGGAGGGTATAGATATGTAGGCCAACCTTGGTGGAACAAGCAAACCATAAGCAAGTGTACCTATGGCCCCTGGGTAATATATTTCTGAGAAATTGAGCAGGTTGAGGCATGGGGATACTTCTCTTGGTTCTTTGATATGTAGGCTCTCTGCAGTAGGAGAAGAGAAGAGAATCAGGATTTTATCTGCAAGTCCTCACCCCTATCTGACCCTAACACCATCACTCCAGCAGTTCAGTTTGGGGTGGATGCCAGGAAGTCACATAGAGTTCTTAGCTGTCTAATTTGTATATTAGTACAACTACAACATTTTCATGAAATTTAAGGGCAATGTGATTTTAAGGGACCATCTGTCTTAACTACTTTCCTGTTGTAATAAAATACCCAGATAAAAACAAATTAGAGAGAAAGGGTTGTTTTGACTCACAGTGTCAATGTCTTTTTTGGCATACAAAGGATGCAGGAGGAGCTTGAAGCTTCTGGTTACATTGCATCAGCAGTTAAGAGTCAAAGGTAGATAAATGCTCCAGAGGCTTGCCTTCTAGATGATTCTAGATTTATCCCATTGACAATTACTATTAATCATCACCTTGTATATATTTGTTGATTCAAGATTGACTCCTCAAGTCTGACCAAATATTGGTAAGCCTCTAGGTTAAGAGATAAGACTTCACCATCACAGAACCTGAAGCAAAGTGTTAAATATTCTCTGGAGAGTAACATGTCAGCTGAAGTCTGGGGACTCTTAACTGCCTCCTTCTCTTTATTCTATGAAATCTTCTGGTCCTGAAGTAAGTGTAGGCCACCTGAATCACAATATTGCTGATGGGAGGTTCTTTGATCTTTGGGCCAAGATGACAAATCTGAAAGAGATGGCTAATATCATTTTATGTGTTGACCCCAACAGTATGATACTCTTTAAATATTGGCTCTAGATTATACCAAGAGCCTGAATTGGTGCTGCAAGGTTCTATAAAGAGCTCCAGGGAGGGATTTTCATTTATGTCAGCACATCTTATCTGGAAGCCACACTGTCATGCTGATGTAGGCATATGTTAATCTAGGCTTTCAAAGTCTTAGTGAGTTGTAGGACAAAAAGCCTGTAAAATAAAACTAAATGTTTTGTACTCCTAGACCTCTTCCTCCATGCCAAGAACCAAACTTAGAGCCTTGCCTGTTAGGCAAGAGCTTTTTCACTGAGCCATTGCTTCATATCTTGGTACACTGAGATAAAATCTATGTATGTAGGTAGACCTGTCTGGCCTCAAACTTACTGTGTATCCAGATCTGGCCTTGAGCTTTTAGTCTTCCTGCATCAGCCATGGGCAAAAATTATAGTTTTGTGAGCATAGGATAAAGTTAAACTTTTAAAACATGCTAAAAATGTTCACACCCAAAAAGAGAAAAGCCAAGTACTGTGGCATGTTCATATTGTCAGGAAACTATGCCAGGTACATAAAAAAATCCCTCTGAGAGATAAAGCACTCAGTTATAATCTTCCTTGAGGCTACCAGAGTCAAGATGGCCAATATATTGTCATTTACATTTTCCTCATGGAAAATGAAGAATTTACTTCTAGTTAGCTTTCTGAAATTTACCTTAAGAGAAGGAATCTGCCATGCCACAGAAGATATGATTTTTCTCCTTGTTTCACACTGTGGGGCACAGAAAATTATGGTGAAGGAAGATTTGACTAGAGCAGCTCCGAGTTTAGCTCTCCTAACAGACACCCTAAGTCAAGCATTTAAGTGTGTGTAGCATGCTGAGAGGTGATTCTAAGAAGCCATAGAAGAGAGGTGGGGAACACAACAAGAAAAGAAGGACAATCAGCATATAAATCATTCTTAAGAGCCACCACCATGACTTATTTGAGCTCAGAGAGACACGGAAAAGCTCCTCAGAATAACTCTGCCTAGTATTTGGCAGATGTAGTTCATGGTTCTCTCAAACATTGGGGCTAGCTATATCATTCCCGGGACATGGACGCCCTGGCCTAACAAGCCTATAGGCTTCAATTAGAGTAGTATTACTGTGCCTCAGTAACACACTTCAGCATCTCAGGGACCTTCAGCATTTGTAGCCCTGGAGATATCTGATCATTTCCTGATTCATCTTTATTCTTAAGATGAACCTTTGAGACTTAATGGTGTTTTGCTCCTGGCTGTTGAGGCCAATGATCTTTGTGGTAAAAGTCATATAAAGCACATCACAGGGCCTCCTATGCCTAAATATCTGTTTTCAGACTATTCATCAATATCTCCAATTTAGTCATAGATTCTGTAAGCAGGCAGCTCAATTCAAGAGGTGCTCATGAGACATTGAAAACACAACATGGTATCCAGGAAATGCCAGTGTGATGCACTTCTAAAGGATGAAACATCAGTTGGTATAGGTAGTCTCCCAAGGATACCCTGTAATCTTGATACCTCTTCACAGTGTAAAACATGATCTTAAAGAGAAAGTGGTAAGATAGAACAGTGCTTAATGAAAGAAAGGGATAGAATATAGAGAAGAGGGTAAAAAGATTAAGAAAGCCATACTAACAATGTGAATGGCAGGGCAAGTAGGAAATTGATAGTGAATGGGGATAATAGTGAAAGGCCCTATAATTTAAATGCTCCGATGAATAAAGAGATAAGTACAATATAAAGATTAAAAATAAACACTAAAGCAAACAGGCAAAAGCCCACAGCAAATAAAATTAAAAGGGAAGTCTAAAACTGAAAGGCTATATTTTAAATCTAAAATAAAATCCAAATGAACATGCAAAAGTTAAAACAAGAGCAGGAATTGGAAATGAAGTAAATATAGCCCTTCAAAATGATTTTTAAAAAATAAGACAAGATTTCACCAGCTCCCACTCCTACCTCCCCCACAGAACATCCTGGAATAATCTTGAGCAGCTATGAAAAGTAAACTGAACAGAGGGGTAAGACAGGAGCCTGCAGATTAGCAGAGTTTCATGATTGGGTTAGAAAGAATCAAGAGTAAATGGTGTTGCAAAGTTCAGTTGCAGAACATGTTCTGAAAAGAATGCAGAGGAGCAGTCCAAAGACAAGACAAAAGAGAAATTCCTAAAGTGAACAGTGGTTCTCCTGAATCTTTAGTGTAGGTGGCCATAGAGATGACAACCTGTCAGATTGCAGGCATTCTTTATTTATCCCATAGAGGCAGAAACATGTATATTCAGGGGTATGTGTGTTTAAGTAATTTCTGATTATGAGATAATTCTGGCTCTCTAGCTTTTCTTAAGTTTATTTCTTTGCAAGCCATTCTAATAAATCACATATGCGTACATGCAAACACACAGAGACATACACACATAAACCTGCTCATGTGTACACACATGTGTGTACATACACATTTAGCATTTATACTACTTTTTACTCGTTATTTGTATCATTAGATGTTACCCTTACAACTTTTTTTTCTTTTTTTTTTAATTGGATATTTTCTTTATTTATATTTTAAATATTATCTCCTTTCCCAGTTTTCCCTCCAGAATTCCCCTATCTCATCCCCCCCTCCTGCCTCTATGCCTCTATGAAGGTACATCCCTACAAACTCATCCATAAACTCCTTCCTGCCTCCCTGCCCTGGCATTCCTCTACACTGGGGCATCAAGCCTTCACGTGGTCAAGGGCATCTTCTCCCTATAAGGCCATCCTCTGATACATATGGAGCTGGAGCCCTGGATGGTTGGTGGTTTAGTCTCTGGGAGCTCTAGGGGTTCTGGTTGGTTGATATTATTGTTCTCTCCTTTGGGACTAAAAAAACCCCTGAATTCTTTTTCTAATGCCTCCATTGGGGACTCCATGCTCAGTCCAGTGGTTGGCTGTGAGCATCCACCTCTTTATTTGTCAGGCTCTGGCAGAGACTCTCAGGAGACAGCTATATCATGCTCCTTTCAGCATGCACTTCTTGTCATCTGCAATATTATTTAGGTTTGGTGCCTGTGTATAGGATGGATCCCCAGGTAGGGCAGTCTCTGGATGACCTTTCCTTCAGTCTCTGCTCCACACTTTGTCTCTGTATTTCTTCCTGTGAATATCCTAAGGAAGGATGAAATCATCCACACTTTGGTTTTCTTCTTGAGCTTCATGTGGTCTGTGAATTTTATCTTAGATATTCCAAGCTTTTGGGCTAAAATTCATGTATCAGTGATTGTATACCATATGTATTCTTTAGTGATTGGCTTACTTCACTCAGGATGATATTTTCTAGTTCCATTCATTTGCTTAAGAAATTTATGAAGTCATTGTTTTTAATAGCTGAGAAGTAGTTCATTGTTTAAATGTACCACATTTTCTATATCCATTCCTCTGTTGAAGGACATCTGGGTTCCTTCCAGCTTCTGGCTATTATAAATAAGGCTGCTACGAATATAGTGGAACATGTGTCCTTGTTATATGTTGGAGCACCTTTTGGATATATGCCCAGGAATGGTAGAGCTGGGTCCTCAGGTAGTACTATGTCTAATTTTCTGAGGAACTACAAGACTGATTTCCAGAGAGGTTGTACCAGCTTGCAATCCTATCAACAATGGAGGAGTGTTCCTCTTTCTCCACATCCTCACGAGCATCTGCTGTCACCTGAGGTCTTGATCTTAGCCATTCTGATTGGTGTGAGGTGGAATCTCAGGTTTGTTTTGATTTGCATTTCCCTGATGACTAGCGATATTGGATATATCTTTAGGTGCTTCTTGGCCACTGAATGTTGCTTGTTTGAGAAGTTTTTGTTTAACTCTTTCCCTTATTTTTAAATCAGGTTATTTGATCCTCTGGAGTATAGCTTCTTGAATTCTTTGTATATATTGGATACTAGTCCTCTCTCCGATGTAGGATTGGTAGAGATCCTTTCTCAATCTGTTGGTTGCTGTTTTTTCCTCTTGACAGTGTCCTTGACCTTACAGAAGCTTTGCAATTATATGTGGTCCCATTTTTCTAACACTGATTTTACAGCATAAGTCACTGGTGTTCTGTTAGGGAATTTTTCGACTATGCCCATGTATTCTAAGTTTTTCTTTATTTTATTAGTTTCAATGCATATGGTCTTATGTTTTTCAGTGATTTATTTCTAGATTTTATACTGTCTTCATTCTTCCTAACAATTACAGAGACCTTAGAATCTCTTCCTTATTTTATATTATTATCAATGTTTCTTCTCCATCCAGAGTTTATAACACCAGAGTTTTCCTTTATTAAAACTGTTGGTGTTGTTTTCTGTTGTCATTCCTTGCTAAAGATTACTAGTATTCCTTGCTACCTTTCAACATCCTGTCTTATTTTTACTTTCTGTGATGAATTCTAATTTTGAGGATTGTCTGTTAATAGCCATATTGATAGTTTATAAGTACCTCATTTTCTCAGTCTGAACAAAGACATCTGAGAATGAACGTTTGCTAGTTATAGAATTCTAGATGTAAAATTTTACTACAGAATTTTGTGATTATTTTTAGATTTATTTTGTTTACTTATTTTTATTTAAGAAAGGATTCTTCTCTCATACAATACATCCCAACCACAGTTTCTTCTTCCTTTTTTCATTTCTCTCTTCACTCTTCCTAGCTCCTACTTACCTTCCCTTGTCCTCAGATCTTTTCCCTCTCTGTTTTCTCTTCAGAAAAGAGCAGGCCTCCAAGAAACACAAGCCAGACAGATAAAAACCAGATACAGTGAGACAAGGAGAAACCCCTTATATTGAGGCTGGACAAGGCAACTGAGTATGAGGAAAAAAAGTCTCAAGAGCAGGCAAAAGGGTCAAAGGTACACCGGCTCCCAATTTTAGGAGTATCACAAAAACATCAAGCTGGCAGCCATAATATATACAGAGATGACCTGGTGCAGATGCATGAAGGTCCCGTGCTTGCCATTTCAGTCTTTGTGAATCATGTGAGCCCTGCCTAATAGTTTGGTGAGCCATATTCTCTGGGTATTTATCATCACCTCTGAATAGTACAGTCATTTCTCAAAATCTTCTGAAGGATTCTCTGATCTCTGAGGGGAGGAATCTAATGGAGACTTTAAATTTAGACTCTCTGTCTAGTGTTTGTCTATAGGTTTCTGTATCTGCTTCCATCTGCTGCTGTAGAAAGCTTCTCTGGTAATGAATGGGTGAGGCATCAGTCTATGGGTATAGCAGATTATCGGTAAGAAGCATTTCATGGACACTACTTTTTTTCTCCCTTTTTAAAAAAAATATTAGATACTTTCTGTATTTACATTTCAAATGTTATCCCCTTTGCCCACCCTGCTCCCATCCTCCAGTCCCTCTACTTGTCTTTATGAAGGTGCACTAGCTCCCAATCACCCTCTTCACCTCAGTGCTTTGGCTTCATGGACCCTATTTTTATATTTATTTTTTGCCAGTTCTGTTTGGTTCAACCCTTGGTCTCTTGGCTATCCAGTCTCTTGTTTCTACACACCCAGGCAGTGTTGTAGGGCATAGACTCCCTCTTGTGAGGATGACCCTAAGTTTAAACTAAGCTTGATTTGCCACTCTCATATGATCTGTGTCACCATTGCCCCTATGCATTTTGCAGGCAAGACAGATTGTAGGTGGAAGGCTTTTTGGTAGGGTTGGTATCCAAGTTTCTTTTTTCTGTAGCCTGCAGAACAACCTTATCTTGACAAAATGTAATTCTTATCTGGAATGTAAGGGTGAAGTCTCCAAGCCTTCACCAGCTCTATTTTTCTGGTTTCTATGAGCTGAGAGTAGTCCTCAGTAGTGGGGCTCTGCTGAAAGTTTCCAGAGGATGATTCTCCGACCTAGCATCAGCCTGACTTGTTTAGAGATCTTCAGGGTATAATTCCAGCCAACAACTCAAATGAATGTGAACTTGGTCCAACCACTGGAAGTCAGTTCAGACTTTATATCTTCCACTATGGAAAGTCCTCACTTCGGTCACCCTCATAGATTTCAGGATCTTTCCACTGCATTAAGCTGCCACACCAACCATAACATGATCTTTTTTTAATTGAACAACTTTATTTTAAAAAACAAAGAGAAGTGTACAGATTTTAAAAACATTTTTGCATAAAAGTATATGAATACATTTTTCTCATTACTTGATTTTTTTAAAGATTTGATAGTATGCATCAAAATCTTACTAGTTACAATGAGCATAAAGTACATGTAAAACAAGATGTAACCTGAAAATAATCAAAGTTTTCTTGGGGTGTAAAGATTAAGCATCATGGTTTTTCATTTTCTTTCTTCTTTTTTTTTTTTTTTGGCCTTTGATTTTCTTGAACTTCATATAGTCTGTGAGTTGTTTCTGCCTTGTTCAGAGATTTCTGGGGTTAGTATCCAATTATCAGTGATTGCATATTATGTCTGTTCTTTTGTGACTGGGTTACCTCACTCAAGATGATACTCTCTAGATGCATCCATTTTCTTAAAAATTTCATAAAGTCATTGTTTCTGATAGCTGAGTAGTACTCCATTGTGTAAATATACCACAATTTTTGTATCCATTCATCTACTGAAGGACATCTGGGTTCTTTCCAGCTTCTGGCTATTATAAATATGGATGCTATGAACATTGTGGTGCATGTGCCTTTGTTGTATGTTGGAGCTTCTCTGGAGTATATGCCCAGAAGTGGAATAACTGGGTCTTCAGGTAGTACTATGTCCAATTTTCTGAGGAACCACCAGACTGACTTCCAGAGTGGTTGTAACAGTTTACAACCCCACCAACAGTGGAGAAGTGTTCCTCTTTCTCCTCATCCTCACCAGCATCTGCTGTCATCTGAATTTTTGATCTTAACCATTCTGATTGGTGTGAGGTGGAATCTCAGGGTTGTTTTTGATTGGGTTCTTATTCTGAAATACAGGCACTTGGTTTTGGGTTGACTATATGTCTAGGTGCTCTTGTCTTGATTTGGTGAGAATTTTGTTCCTTGGTTTCTGTGTGCTCCCTGGATTTTCAGATTGTTGCCTATTTTAGTGATTCTCTTAGTTGGTGTATTCAAAGGGGACTGATTACTTGCTCTGTTGGAGGCTGGAGGGAACTCAAGGTTCAGAGATGATTTAAAGGATCCCCAGGAGTCAAGGTGGACAGGGGAGAAAGAATTAGTTTCCTGCTATTTTGTTACAATGCTAGGGTGACTGAGCTTTGGGTATGTGTTTAGAATATGTAGGGAAGGTCTGTGGGGAACCTACCTGGTCTTCTGCTGGTGGCCAAGAAGGGGGGTATCTTTCTGGCTTGGAGCTGGAGTTGGAGTTTTTTTCTGTACATTCTTTGTGTGCTTGTGTGTGTGTGTGTGCATGTATATGTGTATGTTTTCTATTATTGGTGAGTATTTTCTTTTCCACATAGAACCCAATGTTTTTCCTCTGGTTAATATAATATCATAGTCTGTTTTGGTTTGCAGAATGGGCTAGGTTTTCTTTGCTTTATGATAAGTATTCTGAATCTGTATAGTACATTTTCTATCAGTCAAATAAACTCTTAGATCTCTTCAAATGTTGCCTCTTCTCTACCTTTGTGTTCATTTATTCTATAATCCCTTCTTTACTTTTCAAGAGTTTCTATTACTAGACTGAGAAATAGTTGCACCTTATCTTCCCACTGTTTAATGAATCTTTATGTTTTATGCTAAATTCATGAACTATATTACAGTTTCTTAATTCCCTCATCAAAGATTTTAGTTTGTTTTATACCTAATTACTATGTGTGAAATTTAGTGTTTACTTTTATTTGAGGAAATTCCAAATGGTTTTGCACATGGGAGTGTGTGTGTGTGTGTGTGTGTGTGTGTGTGTGTGTGTGTGTGTGTGCGTGTGTAGGAGGAGGAGGAGGAGGAAGAACAGCATGTAAAAAGCATTTTAACTAGGATGAATGGAGAGCACAGTAGGGCTGCCCCATCCGGTGTATTTCTGTAGCAGCACACTGGAGCCAGGAGACAGGATGTAGGAACAGGCCTTTAGCTGGACCTCAGATCTGGCATTGCTATCTTGGCCTTAGTGTGACATTTGTGCTCATATGTACACATCTGCATCTGGATGCAGTTTATTGAGGAGACCTTGCAGGTGTCAAACAGGGAAGTTAACCTCTCAAAGAAATAAGAGTAAGTCAACCTGGTGCAAGTTGACCTCAGCAATCTGATTCATTCTTCGGGAAGTCTAATAAAATGGTTTATTCTCAATGGATTTATGCCTAGTAAATTTGAATTTTAAAAATTTCCTAGTGTAATAAAATCCTCCATAGACACATAAGTGTAATTACACTGAAACTCAGCTCTGGGTAGTGTCATTTCCTCTATGAAGATGAGTTCTAGGGATAGGCTACTTGTACCCATTTAAAGATTTTGGCCTGGTCTTAGCAATATTGATAGCATAGAGGTCATTTGAGCTATTAGACACCTCTGATTCTGGTTTTGGGAGATTGATATGACCTGGCCCAACAGATAACACAGATCTGCAGACTGTTAATAACATCCAATTATGAGCTTTCTGGATTTAAGAACAGTTTTCCCATCTTTCCCATTGGAAAGACAATCCTGTGTACTTAAGATTTCTGTTTTCTCTAGACATTTGTGGACTCAAGGACTCATGCTATGCTCCCAACAATTGATGTTAGGTGTTTCTCTACTCTTAGTTTGCAATCAAATTTTAGAGAGAGGCTCTCAAATTGAACCTGGAGCTTACTAAAGTTGACTAGACTGACTGGTTAGCAAGCTTACGGAGTCCTGCTGTTTTTGCTTCTGCAGATATCTGACTCCAGACATATGACATCATACCCAGCTCTTTATGTTTTTGTGGCTATTGTGAAGGGTGTCTTTTCCATAATTTCTTTCTCAGCATGTTTATCCTTTGAGTAGAGGAAGGCTACTGATTTGTTTGAGTTAATTTTATAACCAGCTACTTTGCAGACGTTGTTTATCAGCTGTAGGAATTCTGTGGTGGAATTTTTTGGGGTCACTTAAGTACACTATTATGTTATCTGCAAATAGTAATATTTGATTTCTTCCTTTCCAATTTGTATCCCTTTGACTTCTTTTTGTTGTCTAATTGCTTTGTCCAGTGCTATATTGGATAGATAGGGGAGAGTGGGCAGCCTTGTCTTGTCCCTGATTTTAGTGAGATTGCTTCAAGATTCTCTCCACTTTGATGTTGGCTACTAGTTTGCTGTATATTGCTTTTACTATCTTTCAAAAACTTTTAACATGAAGGGGTGTTGAATTTTGTCAAATGCTTTCTCAGCATCTAGCAAAATCATCATATTGTTTTTTTTTTCTTTGAATTTGTTTATATGGTGGATTACATTGATGGATTTCTGTATATTGAACCATTCCTGCCTCCTTGAGATGAAGCCTACTTGATCAGGGTAAATGATTGTTTTGATGTGTTCCTGGATTCTTTTTTTTAAACAACTTTATTTTAAAAAACAAAGATAAATGTACAAATTTTAAAATTTTTTGCATAAAAGTATACAAATACATTTTTGTCCATGTTTAGCTTTTTTTTTCAAAGGTTTGATAGTGTGCATTAAGGTCTTACTAGTTACAATGAGCATAAAGTACATGTAAAACAGGATGTAACCCGGAAATAGTCAACGTTTTCTTTGTGTGTAAGGATTGAGCATAATGATTTTTTTCTTTTCTTTCTTTCTTTCTTTCTTTTCTTTTCTTTTTTTTTTTTTTTTTTTTTTTTTTTTTTTTTTTTTTTTTTTTGTTGACCTTCACACAGTCTGTGAGTTGTTTCTGGAGTCTTCAGTGCTTTCTGGGGTTAGTATCCCATTATCACTTAATGCATTTTATGTCTGTTCTTTTGTGACTGGGTTATCTCACTTAGGAGTTGGTAAAGATCTTTTCTCATTCAGTTGGCTGCCATTATGTTTTCTTTACAATGTCCTTAGCCTTATAGAAACTTTGCAATCTCATTAAGTCCCATTTGTTAATCTTTGATCTTAGAGCTTGAGCCAGTGGTGTTTTGTTCAGAAAAATTTCTCCTGTGCCTATGTGTTCTAAGGTTTTCCCTACTTTCTCATCTAATAGTTTTAGTGTACCTGGTTTAATATGGAGATCTTTGATCCACTTACACTTGAGCTTTGTACAAGGAGATAAGAAAGGGTCTATTTTCATTCATTTGCATGCGGAGTGCCAGTTGGACCAGCACATTTGTTGAATAGGCTGTCCTTTTTCCATTGAATGTTTACAGCTCCTTTGTCAAAAATCAGGGGACCATATATGTGAGGGCTCATTTCTGGATCTTCTATTCTATTCCATTGATCCACATGCCTATTTCTGTACCAGTACCATGCAGTTTTCAGCACAATTGCCTTGTAATATAGCTTGAGGTCAGGGATAGTGATTCCCACAGATGTATTCTTGTTGTTGAGGATGGATTTCGCTATTCTAGGTCTTTTGTTATTCCATATGAAATTGCACATTGATCTTTCCAATTCCATGAAGAACTTGGTTGAAATTTTGATGGGGATTCCATTGAATCTGTAGATTGCTTTTGGTAGGATGGCCATTTTTAAAATGTTGATCTTTCCAATCCATGATCATGGGAGATCTTGCCATTTTCTGAGATCATCCTCAATTTTCTTCTTTACAGGTTTGAAGTTCTTGACATACAGGTCCTTCACTTGCTTAGTTAGAGTCACACCAAGGTATTTCATAGTTTTTGTGATGATTGTGAAGGGTAGCTTTTCCCTAATTTCTATCTCCACATGTTTTTTCCTTTGAGTATAGGAAGGCTACTGATTTGTTTGAGTTAATTTTGTATTCAGCCACTTGGCTGAACTTGTTTATCAGGTGTAGGAGTTCCCTGGTAGAATTTTTGGGGTCACTTATGTACACTATCATGTCATCCTCAAAGAGTGATGTTTTTATCTCTTCCTTTTTCATTTGTATCTCCTTGATCTTCTTTTGCTGTCTAATTGCTCCAGCCAGGACTTCCAGTACTATGTTGAATAGGTAGGGGAAGAGTGGGCATTCTTGTCGGGTCCCTGAATTTAGCGGGATTGCTTCAAGTTTCTCAACATTAAGTTTGATGTTGGCTGTTGGTTTGCTGTATATTGCCTTTATTATGTTTAAGTATGGACCTTGGATTCCTGTTCTTTCCAGGACTTTTAACATGAAGGGGTGTTGAATTCTGTCAAATGCTTTCTCAGCATCTAGTGAGATGACCATGTGATTTTGTTCTTTGAGTTTGTTTATATGGTGGATTACATTGATGGATTTCCTTATATTAAACCATCCTTGCATCCCAAAGATGAAGCCTACTTGGTCATGATGAATGATTGTTTGGTGTGTTCTTGGATTCGGTTTGCAAAGATTTTGTTGAGTATTTTTGCATCAATGCTCATTAGTGAGATTGGTCTGAAGTTCTCTTTCCTTGTAGGGTCTTTGTGTGGTTTAGGTACTAGGGTTATTGTAGCTTCAAAAAATGAGTTAGGTAGTATTCCATCTGGTTCTATCTTTTTGAAGAGTTTAGAGAGTGGCTTATTTTGGTGGGAGACTTTTGATGACTTCTTCTATTTCTTTAGGTGTTATAGGATTATTTAGATGGTTTACTTGGTCCTGGTTTAACTTTAGGATCTTGTATCTGTCTTGGAATTCATCAATTTCCTCCAGATTTTCCAATTTTGTGGAGTATAAGTTTTTGTAGTAGGATCTAATGATTTCTTTAATTTCCTGTTTCAGTTGTTATGTCTCCACTTTCCTTTCTGATTTTGTTAATTTGTATACTCTCTCTTTGCCCTCTAGTTAGTCTGGCTAGGGGTTTATCAATCTTGTTGATTTTCTCAAGGAACCAACTCTTGGTTTTGTTGATTTTTTTCAATTGTTATTTTTGTTTCTATTTGGTCTATTTCTGCCATAAATTTGATTTTTTCTTGCCGTCTACTCTTTTTGGGTATATCTGCTTCCTTTTGTTCTAGGGCTTTTAGCTGTGCTGTCAGGTTGCTGATGTAAGGTCTCTCCAGTTTCTCTTTGGAAGCACTTAGGGCTATGTGTTTTCCTCTCAGTACTGCTTTCATTGCGTCACATAGGATTGGGTATGTTGTGTTTTCATTTTCATTGACTTCTAGAAAATCCTTAATTTCTTTCTTTATTTCTTCTTTGACCCTGCTATCTTCTAACAGAGCGTTGTTTAGTTTCCATGTGTATGTGGGCTTTTTGTTGTCTTTGTTGTTTTAAAGACCAGCCATAGACCATGGTGATCTGAGAGGATGCATGGGAGTATTTCAATCTTCTTATATCGATTGAGGCTCGTTCTGTGTCCAATTATGTGGTCAATTTTCGAGAAGGTGCCATGGGGTGGTGAGAAGAAGGTGTATTCTTTTACTTTAGGATGATATGTTCTGTAGATAACTATTAATTCTAGTTGGTTCAAAGTCTCTGCTAGTTTTTCAGTGTCCTTGTTCAGTTTCTGTTTCCATGATCCATTGGCGAGAGTGGGGTGTTATAGTCTCCCACTATTATTGTGTGGGGTGAAATGTATTTTTTGAGCTCTAGTAGGGTTTCTTTTATGAATGTGGGTCCTTTTTTATTTGGAGCATATATGTTAAGGATTGAGAGTTCCTCCTGACAGATTTCCCTGGTAATGAGTAAAAAGTGTCCTTCTTCATCTTTTTGATAACTTTTGGTTGGAAATTTACTTTATTCGATATTAGAATAGCCACTCCAGCTTGCTTCTTGGGGCTGTTTGCTTGGAAGTTTTTTTCCCAACCTTTTACTCTAGATAGTGTCTGTCTTTGTCTCTGAGATGAGTTTCCTGTATGCAGCCAAATGCTGGGTTTTGTTTATGTATCCAGTCTGATAGCCTATGTCTCTTTATTGAGGAGTTGAGTCCATTTATGTGAATAGATATTAAGGAATAGTGGTTTCTGTTTCCTGCTATTATTGCTTTTGTGAGTTGAGTTGTGTCTGTGTCTTTTTCTTCTTTTGGTTTTCTTGTTTAGTTTTCTTATTTTCACTAGGCTGTATTTTCCCTCATTGTATTGGGTTTTCCACCTAAAATTCATTGTAGTGCTGGGTTTGTGATCAAATATTGTGTAAATTTTGACTTGTCTTGAAATATCTTCATCTCTTCATCTATGCTGATTGATAGTTTTGCTGGGTATAGCAGCTTGGGCTGGCACTTGTGCTCTCTTAGGGTGTGCATGATGTCTGTCCAGGCTCTTCTAGCTTTCATAGTCTCTGTTGAGAAACCTGGTATGATTCTGATTGGTCTGCTTTTATATGTTACTTGACCTTTTTCCCTTACTGCTTTTAGTATTCTTTCTTTGCTTTGTGCACTTGGTGCTTTGACTATTATGTGTCGGGAGGTATTTCTTTTCTGGTCTAATCTATTTGGAGTTCTGAAGGCTTCTTATATGCTTGTGGTCATCTCATTCTTGAGGGTAGGGAAGTTTTCTTCTACGATTTTGTTGAAGATATTTACTGTGCCTCTCAGTTGATACTCTTCTCCCTCTTCTATTCCTATTATCTTTAGGTTCGGTCTTCTCATTGTGTCTTGGATTTCCTGGACATTTTGGGTTTGGAGCTTTTTGTTTTTTGCATCTTCTCTGTCTGTTTTGTCTATGTTTACAATGTTGTCTTCTGCCCCCGAGATTCTCTCTTCCATCTCTTGTAATCTATTGTAAATGCTTGCTTCTGTGACTCCTGATTTCTTTTTTTGGTGTTCTGCCTCTAGGGTTATCTCTTTTAGTGTTTTCTTTATTGTGTCAATTTCAGTTTTAATTTCCCTCTTCCATTTCTTCATTTCTTTGGTTCTGTTTTCCTCTAGTTCTTTGAGTTCTTTGAGTATTTTTCTTGTTTCCTCTTTAAAAGCTTCTGAATCTTTTTGCTTTTCCTCCCATTATTGTTTAAGTATCTCTATCAGCATCTTGAGGTATGATTTCAGGTCTGCATCTTCTTTTTCTGGAGTGTTTGGCATTCCGATATTTGCTGTTATGGGAGACCTGGGTTCTGGTGTTGCCAGGTGATCTTGGTTTCTTTGGGATATTCTCTTTCGCTTTCCTCTTGCCATTTTTTTGTTAGTGATATGTTCTTGCCTTTCCCTTGTATCTATCTGCTCTGTGTCCCTGGATCTCCACTGGTCCAGATGGCAGATGGGCCCAGCCCTGTTCTGTGCCTCAGAGTCCCTGGGTGGGAACAGAAGTTCCAAAGTTGTGTTCCTGGTCCCTGGATCGGGCAGGGTAGGGCAGGGGGTGCGCTTTCTGTGCGCACTCTGCAGAGATATCTCTGCTCCCTGGCTCCCTCGATCTCCTACTCACCATTTTTTAAACCTTTAGTGCCTGCAGGACCAGGTGGCAGATGGGCCGGGCTCTGTTCTGCACCCTGAAGTCTGTGTTCCTGGATTCTATTTGTGAGAATTTTATTGAATATTTTTCCATCGATGTTCATGAGGAAATTTGGTATGAAATTCTTTTTTTTAGTGTCTTTCTGTGGTTTAGGTATGAGTGTAATTGTGGCTTTAAAGAATATTTTTGGTAGTTTTTCCTTCCGTTTCCATTTTTGTGGAATAGTTTGGAAAGTATTGGTATTAATTATTCTATAAAAATCTGATAGAACTCTGCACTGACCCCATCCTTTCCTGGGGTCCCCCACCCTTTGGTGGCTTTTGATGACTCCTTCTGTTTTTTTAGGTGTTATGGGACTGTTTAGATGATTTATCTGATCCTGATCTAACTTTAGTACCTGGTGTCTGTCTAGAAAATTGTCCATTTCCTCTAGATTTTTTGGTTTTGTTGAGTATAGGTTTTAGTAGTAGGATCTGACAATTTCTTGAGTTTTCTCAGCTTTAGTTGTTATGTCTCCCCTCTTAATTTCTGATTTTGTTAATTTGAATATTGTGTCTGTGCCTTCTAGTTAGTCTGGCTAAGGGTTTATTGATCTTGTTGATTTTCTCAAAGAACCAGCTCTTGGTTTTGTTGATTCTTTGTATAGTTCTTTTTGTCTCTATTTGGTTGATTTATGTTTTGAGTTTGATTATTTCTTCCCATCTACTTCTTTTGGGTGTGTCTGCTTCTTTTTGTTCTAGAGCTGTCAGCTGTGCTATCAAGCTGCTAGTATATGCTCTCTCCAATTCTCTTTTGGGGGCACTCAGAGCTATGAGTTTTCCTCTTAGTACTGCTTTCCATTGGATGCTTAGTACATTATTGCATCCTATAATTTTGGATAGATTGTGCTTTCATTTTCGTTAAAGTCTAAAAAATCTTTAATTTCTTTATTTCTTCCTTGACCATGTTATCACATAATAGAACATTGTTTAGCTTCCATGTCTATATAGGTTGTTGTTACTTAAGACCAGCCTTAGTCCATGGTGATCTGATAGGATGCATGGAAGTATTTCGATTTTCTTATATCTGTTGAGGCTTGTTTTGTGACCCATTATATGGTCAGTATTGGAGAAGGAACCAAGAGGTGCTGAGAAGGTATATTATTTTGTTTTAGGATGAAATGTTCTATAGTTGTCTGTTAATTCCAATTGGTTCATAATCTCTGCTAGTTTTGCTGTGTCTCTGTTCAGTTTCTGCTTCCATGATCTTTTCAGTGATGAGAGTGGGGTGTTGAAGTCTCCCACTATTATTGTGTATGGTATAATATATGCTTTGAATTTTGGTTGAGTTTCTTTTATAAATCAGGTTGCCCTTGAATTTGGAGCATAGATGTTCAGCATTGAGATTTCGTCTTGATAGATTTTTCCTGTGATGAATAAAAAGTGTCCTTCCTTATCTTTTTTGATAACTTTTGGTTGAAAAATCTATTTTATTACATATTAGAATGGCTACTCCAGCTTGTTTCTTAGGATCATTTTCTTGGTAGATTTTTTTTCCCCAGCCTTTTACTCTGAGGTAGTGTCTGTATTTGTTTCTGAGATGGGTTTCCTCTATGCAGCAAAATGCTGGGTCCTGTTTACGTATCCAGTCTGATAGTCTATTTCTTTTTATTGGGGAAACTGAGTCCAGTGATGTTAAGAAATATTAGGGAATAATATTTGTTGTTTCCTGTTTTTGTTTTTAGAGGTAGACTTATGTTTGTGTGCCTTTATTCTTTTTTTTAATGATTTTTCCCACACTTGAGTATAGTTTCTCTCCTTGTGTTGCGTTTATCCATCTATTATTCTTTGTTGGGCTGGATTTGTGGACAGATATTGTGTCCTGGAACATCTTAGTTTCTCTGTCTATGATAATTGAGAATTTTACTGGGCAAAATAACCTGGGCTGGTATTTCTTTCTGTTAGGGTCTGTATGAGGTTTGTCTACGATCTTCTAACTTTCATAGTCTCATTTAAGAAGTCTGGTGTAATTCTGATTGGTCTGCCTTTATATATCACTTGATCTTTTTCCCTTACTGCTTTTAGGATTCATTCTTTGTTTTGAGCACTCAGTGTTTCAACTATTATGCATCACAAGGAGTTTCTTTTCTGGTCCAATCTATTTGGAGGTTTGTAGGCTTCTTTTATGTTCATGGTCATCTCAAACTTAAAGGTAGGGAAGTTTTCCTCTAGGACTTTGTTGAAAATATTTACCGTGCCTTTTAGTTGGGAGTCTTCACCCTCCTCTCCACCTATCCTGTTGTCCTTAGGTTTGGTCTTCTCATTGCGTTCTGGATATCCTGAATGCTTTGGGTTAGGAACTTTTTAGTGTTTGCATTTTCTCTGACTGTTGTGTCAATGTTTACTATGGTGTTTTTCTGCACCTGAGATCCTCTCTTTCATCTCTTATAGTCTTTTGGATGATGCTTGCATCTCAGACTCTTGATTTCTTAGGTTTTCTATCTCCAGGTTTGTCTCTTTTTCTGATTTCTTTATTGTTTCTATTTCTGTTTCCAATTCTTTCACCTGTTTGGTTGTGTTTTACTGTAGTTTTTTGAGTAATATTTTTGTTTTCTTTTAAGGGCTTCTATTTTTATGTGTGTTCTCCTGATTCTTCTATAATTGTTTAAGAGGGTTTTTCAAGCACTTCTGGAAGATCTCCATCATCATCATGAAGTATGATTTTAAATCTAAATCTTGTTTTTCTGGTGTTTTGGGAAATCCACTACTTGCTGTTGTGGGAGAGCTAGGTTCTGATGTTTCCAGGTTGTCTTTGTTTCCATTGCTTATGTTCTTGTGTTTTCCTCTTGCCATCTTGTTATCTGTGATTATAGATGATCTTGCTTTCTCTGACTGGAGCTTGTCTCTCCTCTGAGTCCGAGGGCCCATGAGCTCAGGTGGGGGAGTGCTTGTGAGGCTGTTCTGGGGGCTCAGCTGTCTACATGCATATCCTAAGTCCTGATGGCAGTCACCTTGCCCTCTCTTTGGGCCAGAAAGTCTTCACTCTATATTCTCATCTCTAGGAGAGAAATAATGATACTATTATAGACTAGTAGCCAAAGAATAAATGGCTACAGAAATAAATTAAAGACATTAGCATAGGAGTGCTGGATTACACTGAAAATCATTTTCTCATCAGTCATAAATTTGGAGTACTAATTTTAGCTACTGATGTTTTCATGTTTCTCAGTTTGAACTGATTCTTTGTGTTCCACGTGAAGGTCCAGGAATCAGACTAAGCATTTATTACAGCAATATTACTATAATTAGAAAATTAGTTCAATTCTAGCCCATATATTTGTATATTTATTTCTGAAACTTTGTGATAAACAAGTTGTAGTTTTATACTGAACACGTTTTTTTTATAAGAAAAAAAATAGTGATTTTTTTTTTAGTTTTATGTTTGTTTGAGAAATCTGAGGTTGAAAAAAAAACACATGCTATAGGAAAATGCACAGCTAACTTAATTTAGTTTTGTAACCTTAGAATATTATTAATTTATTATTATTATTATTGAAGAAAAAAATGAAGTCAAGGCTTTCCCTCTAACCACTCAGCTTTTTAAATAGATCTTTTGTGATATGAATGATGAGTTCCCTGTGTTATCATCTTTGCCTTTGTTTCTGAGAATTTGGGAAACTGAACATATAACCCTTGTGCCTTCCTTTCCATGAAGTGAATCCTTACAATAGCATATTACATTCCAGGTCTGCTTTGGGTATTCTCACTGTTGATACCAAGAGCTGCAGCTTCATGGCTTTTTTGATCTTTGTATAATTCATATTCTTCCAGAAATTGTGCCCTCTTGGAAACTGTCATGTGCCATAGATTCCTGTCTGTATGTGTGTCTTTCTCTTTCTCTTTCTTTCTCCCTCTCTCTTTCTCTTCCTCCATCCCCATCCATCCTCTCCCACATACACCCCTCACAAGAATTACTAAAACACAAATTGATTGTTGCACATTAAACACATTCAGTAAGTGACACAGATTGGGAATTTTCTACAGTCCATGATTTTATTCAACCTTTATTCTATTTCCTCTTTAATATGAGATTTTCCAAATTCACAATGTACATTTTTCACATTCTGTGGCTTGGCAATCTGCATTCTAGCAAGTTTTTCAGTGAGCCTGATGCACACAAACATCTGAGACTTATTCTTTAATGAATCTTAGCTGAGAATGGTTCTTTGCTCTCAGCTTCTCAGTGTGATAATGCCCCTTACACTAATTGTCTGTGTGGTACAGTGGCAATCTTTGAAGATTTTCCTCCAAGCCAGCAGCAGTGTCTCTTAAAATCCAGGCTCTAATTTTGCAGAAAGAGGACCATTCAGTACATCTAATCAACTTTAATGCCAGAAGTAATAGTCTGTCTGTTGAGTGTTTAATTTTCTCCAATGTATTTCTTTATTTCTAAGAGTATGGGCCTTCTATTTTTAGATGCATTTAACATTGTTAGTGTGTTATCCGATGGTGTCAGCATCTGCTGCCTTTGTACTTCTGATTTGTGATGTTTTGCTTATCCTTGTTAATTGCATCTTATTTCCTCTTGCATTTAAGCTTGCCTTAGTCTGTTCTGTCTGCAATCACAAAACACAACAGATTAGGTAATGATAACTAATGTAAAATTATTTCTCATAGTTCTAGAGGCTGAGAATTCCATTATGCCATTGCCTTAGGAATTAAGTTTTATCATATATTAGTTGGTCAGAGGTTGATGTGTGCACATTCATTCAAACCATAGTAGTATTTCTGTCCCTTTAATTTTAAATTTAGGTTCCTTCCATTTATGGAGAAATACTGAAGCCTGACTTCACATGCATTTTTTTAAGTATTTGGTTTTACTTCTGCATTGAACAGGGAAGGGGATTCTTAACCAAACATTAAAAGCTATGATTCTGGAGACTGAGAGTATAGGGACCTCAGAAAGACTTCTAGATAGAAATTCTCAGAAAAGAAGCCCCAAGGTTTCCCCTCAAAACTAGCTTCAACAATGTGAATTTTAGAGACCAAATAGTTTGATGACCTTGCTTTCTTTCTTCCTTGATGTGTAATGGTGGTCTCACCTTACTGACATGCTGTTAGCAGTAAAATGGTATCCATGTGTGGTGGGGATAAACTACTATCATGGTCAGAAGTTCGTAAAAGTTTTTATTAAAAGCCAAGTCATACGTGCACTAAAATTTTCAGATAAGGTTTCTATCATAATTTCTCAGATCTGTTCTTGCTGTGAGGAAGCTGTCATTGATAAATGGGAGGGTGGATATAGTCTAATAAAAGTTTGTTCATGGATACTAACATTTGTATTCTATATCGTTATCGTGTGCCATGTAAAATTTCTTCCACCATTTAAAAATGTTAGATCCATCTCCTTCTGGTCCTTACAAACACTGGGTTCTGGGTATTTTGCCCATGAGCAATAGTTTGCCAAGTACTGGTGGTGTGTGTGTTTGTGATGGTAGTCTGGTGATAATAGTATACTAGGGTGCTAAGGATAATGGTGACAGTGATCATAGTGAGAGTAGTGATGGTCATACCTCAATGGGGCGAATGATGCTGATAGCAGTAATGTGATGATAATTGTCAAGTTCCTAAGCATCAATGATGGTATAGATAGCATCATTCAGAATACTCCCTGGGGGTAGAGTTAGAGGTGGGCTTAAGAGTGATACTGAGATAATGGCCATGTTGTGACTGTGGTAGTAATGGTGTTGTTGGTACTTCTCATGGGAGTTATAAGTTATGTGGAGCTGGCACTGATGAGCATGTAGTACATGATGAAAGGCCTCCTCTACTGTTCCCATATCTTCCTTGCAAAATGCCATGCTAATGGATCTGTTAATCATTCTGATTTTGCCTATTCACATTACAGCATACATGTGCTGAAATATTCCACACTGTCCCCCACACATTCGGACAATTATACAGTTTTTATATTGCTTGAGGAGAAGGAGAAAAAAGTAGAGAATCAAAAACCTAGCATGAATTTTAAAGGCAGCATTGCCCAATTATGCCACTTGTCCTGATTTCAGAATTGTATAATAAGTGCTAGATTTCTCTGACCATTAATAAATCAGGTAAAGAACATCTCTAATGGTCCTATGAGGAGCAAAATCTGTTTTGATCTGTGAGGAGGAAATACTAGGACATATTGTGTATGTCACTTATAAGGCATGATGCTGTTCTGATGGCCCTGATGCTTCATTAGCTGCTGCCCCTGCTGAATCACAGGTTTTTCAATGAGTTTGTATTAGAGGCAATTAAAAAAATAACAACAACACTAATAATAATAACTGGTGTGGCTCTGAATGCATCATTGACAATCCACACAGCTGAGTCTCAGGCTTTTTCATGTATTTGTACTAAAAGTGAACTTTCATTGTGAAGATTCACAAAAAATATTTTTCAGCCTTGGTATTATATGCTTAGCTGGAGAAGAGCTGCTATTTACATGCAAGACTGGTAGTAGTGTTGGGCCTCAGGAACAGCTGGTACCAGTTGCCCCCTGAGTGCTTTGTTTAATTGAACAGTATGAGAAGGGGTTATAAGTATTGGGAGTGCCCATTACACAACCAGTGCACTAGCTCAGCTATTCTGCAATTACTTTAATTTTTCTTCCTCAGTTTTCTAAGTTTTTTTTTACTTCAGCTTCTGCTTGACATAATGCTATATAGGTTGAGTTTTGTACTAAATGTGACTACTGTCCACAGGTATCTTAAGGTTTCTGTCTTCAATGAAGATCTTAACATTAGATAAATTTTCTAACCTTTCCTGTACCTCTGACACAAATAAATATTCAGGAGACCATTGCAGGCCTGTCAGTCATGAAAGGGATGAAACTGCCTTACTCAAGCAAGAAAAATCAGAGAATGGGGAAGGAAATACAGATATTTCTAAAACTAGAATTATTAATATGTTTAGAAACAAAGGAAAAGTCATTTATGAGTTTTGGTGACCCTGCTTTGTCATTTTTCTTATTCAAATGCATTTGTTTGAAAATAATTGTGCTGCCACTGATTTCCAGAACATTTATTTCTTCCAATTGTTTCGTCAGAGCAAAGTCATCTACTGAGCATTATACACAAGTGGGTGAAAACCCAACCTATAACATATATTCCTAATTTCTACACAGACAGATCCCTGTGTAATTCTATGCCATTCATGATTCAGGATGCCTTCGGACAGCTGGTCTATAGGAAGGCTGCATGCTGTGTCTGTGTCTCTGCGTATGTGTCTGTGTGTGTGTGTGTGTGTGTGTGTGTGTGTGTGTGTGTGTGTGTGAAAAAGGGAGCATAACTACCTTCTTGGATCCTGCTCTTGACTTGAAAGGTGGAGATGAGGCTTCAACAAAAGCTGCCTTTTACCTCCAAGAACCTAGCTCTACCAGTGAAGTCACCTGGCATTTGTGGTATCTGTGTTTTCTGTTTCTCATTGAAGCAATGCCTGGTGGGGATGATCAAGTCCTGCCAAAGTTTCAGAGACACACCATTTCAGAGTTGGAGGTCTGTCACCTGTGTTCCAAGCCATTTCGTGTCATACCAAAGGTCTCTGTGGTATGCAATATTGTTTTGTTTTAAAGATAATTTTGTTTGCTCTGTATGCCTACCAACAGAAAGAATTATTTTGTCAGTTACCCAATTGGAAACTGTAATTGTAATGAACTCAATGTTATTCTAGGAGTTAGTGACAATAATTTACCCTTTCTCCCAAATGACAGAAGCAACCAAGTGCTATGTGTGCATCCAATGGAATACTGTTCAGCTATAAAAGGGGGTGGGGGCAGGCTGACATATGCTACAGCATGGTCTACCTTGAAAGCAACATGTGAAAGGGAAGAAGCCAATTATCAAAAGTTTTCATGATTCTGTTGGATAAAATGTTCATTGTAAGCAAATCTAGAGGCAGAAAGACATAGTAGTATGGTAATGGGTATTGTGTTGGGGGTGGTGTGATGGAACTGCTATAGAGTTAGGGGGCAGAGTTGCATAGCACTTAATACCACAAGCCTCACTCAGCACTGCACTTAAAGTTAGCTAATGTTAAAGACCCATGAATTCTGACTCAATAGAACTGATATTTTTTAAAAAGAATGAGCATAGGGATGTAATTCAGGAGTATAGCACAGCTTAGAAACCCCAGTCAGGAATGCAACCATGCCTAGAATCATTAGCACTGCAGAAAATAACCAAATGAAATTGTTAATTGCATTACTTTATTATTTTGTGATGCTAATGAAATACCTGAGGCAGTTTATGAAAAGAGGTTTAATTTCACTCCCTTCTGGAGACCAAGCAGCATGTCACTTGATTCTTGCAAGAGCCACTTTTGTCTCTAAGGCACATAGAAGAGTGCCTTAGAGAGAGAAGGAAAGAAATGAGAGAGAGGTGGCCATTTAAAAATGGAAAATTAGGAAGCTTTTATACTTCCTCTCTTCCTCACTTTCCTTTCTCTGGAGCATTTATTAGTTTAGCTTTCCATGAGTTATTTATTTATTTATTTTTGCCTTAAGCCAGAAGAAAAGGGTTGTTTCCCAACCCTTTGTGAGAGTGGCCATCTTTCAGGGCAGGCTTAATTATTTCACCTTCTGAGACTGCTTTATGGAACCAGAATACCAATTTATCAATTATTGATGAGGAACAATTCTCTTCGGGACTGAGGGCACAAAGACTGTGTGATCCCATGCACCCTCTCCCTGTAATCAAGCAGTTTATAAATTTGCAGAGAGAATTAACCTTCTTGCAGACCTGGTTCTAATTTTTGTGGTAAAATGCCAAAACATTGGTTTTTTTTTTTTTTTTTGGTCAGGCCAGTGTTCTTAGTTCTGTTTAAACCTCTGAAAGGGGTGAGGGGCTTTTACTTGCATATGTTGGGGTACACATACCACTTCTCCAAACCCTCACCATTGAGTAGCAGTTGTTTGGTGTTATCCATAGAAATATTGTCCATACAGAAATTGTGGTTATGTCACTCATGTTTGTAGGATAGCAGTCAGATGCCTGGGACTTGTTCCCCAAGAAGCAAGCTCTGTATGAAGCTACTGTAGTTTCTATTGCAAAACACCAAAATAGTTACTTAAAAATGAGATATTATAAAATTTAAAATCATTTCAAAGGGACTAAATTTCTGCAAACATTTTGGCCCAGGATTTAGGGGACATGTCTTTCTGGCATTTGCTGGTGACACAGAGCAAACACCTTTGGCAAGATACAGTGTATGTGTGAATCAGTGAGAGTGTATGGGTTTGTACTTGAGTGCACAAGTGTGTTAGAGTATGTGTTTGGATATGAAGTATATGTATGAAAGGGTGACTCTTACTCTGATAAGTGATTGTGTGTTTGTGTGAATATCACTGTGTGAGTGAATATGGGAGTGTGTCACACTGTATGTTTGTATGCAATTTCTGCATGCATGAATGTAAGAGTGTGAGTATGGGAGATGGTATAGGCATAAAGTATTTATGCATGAGAATGTAGAAGAGAGTGTATGAGAGTTCTGTGATTTTGACTGGGTGAATATGTGTGAGTGTATGTGAGTTTTTGCGGTAGACTGAGTGTAAGAGATGTGCATATCTGAGGGTGTTTAGTTCATGTGATTGTTCATGACCATGCATGACTGCAGATGTGTTTGAATGATGTGTGTGTGTGTGTGTGTGTGTGTGTGTGCTGTGAAGAACTTAGAAGGGCTCATGAAAGCAAGGAAAAAAAGAAACTTTGAGTCATCTCTGGTCATCTGAGGAATAGGCCCTAGAAGGCCTATGGAAGAAGATGAGTCACTTTAGGGCATTTATTGATTGACAAGATGAAACTGCAGGAGACACCCTGAAACACTGCCGGCCTGACCTGGCTAGTGTCATCAACTGCTAACCATTGGGGGCCTGAACAGGGTGAGACACCCATTATTTCAGCTTATCTCAGAACTTATCACTGGCTCATCTTTCCTTAGTAGCTAAACAGAAGCAATTTTCTTTTATTTATTTATTTATTTATTTATTTATTTTCTTTTTTAAACGACTTTATTTTACAAAACAAAGATAAATGTACAGATTTTAAACATTTTTTGCTTAAAATTATACTTTTTTGTCAGTACTGTTTTTTCAGACATTAAAATAATTTTTCACATAAAACCATGTGAATATATTTTTTTTAGTCAGTACTTGATTTTTTTTCAAGGGCCCGACAGTACGCATTGAAAACCCAATAGTAATAATAAGCGTAAAGTACATGCAAAACAAAACGAAACATGGAAACAGTCAAAGTCTTCTTGTTTGTAAATATATGTATATTTTTTTTTGTTTTCTTTATTTTTTGGACTTCATACAGTCTGTGAGTTGTTTCTGGGGGAGTGCAAGCCTCTGGGGTTAGCATCCCACTATCAGTGACTGCATATTATGTCTGTTCTTTTGTGACTGGGTTATCTCACTCAGGATGATATTCTCTAGATGCAGCCATTTTCTTAAGAATTTGGTTAAGTCATTGTTTCTGGTGGCTGAGTAGTATTCCATTGTGTATATGTACCACAATTTTTGTGTCCATTCATCTTCTGAAGGACATCTGGGTTCCTTCCAGCTTCTGGCTATTATAAATAGAGCCGCTATGAACATTGTGGTGCATATATCTTTGTTGTGTTTTAAAGTGTCTCTGGGGTATATGCCCAGAAGTGGAATAGCTGGGTCTTCAGGTAGTACTATATCCAATTTTCTGAGGCATCGCCAGACAGATTTCCAGAGTGGTTGTATTAGCTTGCAACCCCACCAACAGTGGAGAAGTGTTCCTCTTTCTCCGCAGCCTAGCCAGCATCTGCTGTCATCTGAGTTTTGGATCTTGGCCAATCTGACTGGTGTGAGGTGAAATCTCAGGGTTGTTTTGATTTGCATTTCCCTGATGGCTAAGGATGTCGAGCACTTCCTCAGATGTTTCTCGGCCATTCGGTGTTCCTCAACTGAAAACGTTTTGTTTAGCTCTGTACCCCATTTTTTAATAGGGTTATTTGATTCTCTGGTGTCTAGCTTTTTGAGTTCCTTGTACACCTTGGATATTAGGCCTCTATCTGATGTGGTGTTGGTAAAGATCTTTTCCCATTTTGTTGGTTGCTGTTTTGTTTTCTTGATGATGTCTTTAGCCTTACAGAAACTTTGCAATCTCATTAAGTCCCATTTGTTAATCTTTGACCTTAGAGCTTGAGCCATTGGTGTTTTGTTCAGGAAATTTTCTCCTGTACCTATGTGTTCTAAGGTTTTCCCTACTTTCTCATCTAATAGTTTCAGTGTGTCTGGTTTAATGTGGAGATCTTTGATCCACTTACACTTGAGCTTTGTACAAGGAGATAAGAAAGGGTCTATTTTCATTCTTTTGCATGCTGAGTGCCAGTTGGACCAGCACCATTTGTTGAATAGGCTGTCCTTTTTCCATTGAATGTTTACTGCTCCTTTGTCAAAAATCAGGTGACCATATACATGAGGGCTCATTTCTGGATCTTCTATTCTATTCCATTGATCCACATGCCTATTTCTGTACCAGTACCATGCAGTTCACCCATTATTTCAGTTTATCTCAGAACTTATCACTGGCTCATCTTTCCTTAGTAGCTAAACAGAAGCAATTTTCTATCCTGCACTCTTTCCCTCTGTTATTATACACTGAGCTTAGCAAGATCTGGTTCAGCTGTATACATACTGGAGGTAACAGTATGGAGCTTCTGTCTATATCCACCTTTTCTACTACATAACATATGTGGTCCAGCTTTCCTGGCCTTTGCCCTGTCTATTTCCTGCCTCCAGGCTTTAAGCATATGGCATGGATCCTGTTTTTCTCTTTGGAATCAAACTAACTCCACTCTACTCCTCAGGGTTTTCCTTAAATGGAAGATATTTATCCCCAAACTAGGTTACTGTCCATATGCTTCTTTCTACCAGGCACATTTCACCTTGTCCCTAGCCCTTGTCACACCACAGCACTTGGGCTAGCATGCTTTCTCTTGTGCTGTGAGTAACACAACACAGCCAGGGTGTCCATGACACCGCACCCAGCATATTCACTCGGTTTGTGCCAGAAGATTTTAGTCAACTTGATGTATAGTTGTGCCTGTTTAGTCCTTGCCACGTTCTGGTGGCTTGATGCATGGCCACTTCCTTTTTTACCTGCTACTGAGAGATAATCTACATTACCCATTTTGATCCTTTTACAGATGAGTTTGCGTTGGTAGTTGAGTCTAACTGTGCTCTGAGGAACTGACTGTGACACTTTGAAGCCTCTTGTCCTCAACTAAATATTGGTTTTCACTTGCACTGAAATGATTCTTATTTGCTGACTGGTAGTTTCTATTCTGCTTTAAAAAGCTTCTAAAATGAGTACATCTATGGACTTTAGATATCATCAACCTTAAATAAACTAGAGATCTGGCAGTGCAGAGTTTGAATGTGGTTCATTCTCCCAAAGATCCATATATGGAAGTCCTTGCAAAGATCCTTTTATGGAGGTATTGAGATGCCACTAACAGACCAGGCTTAGAGGAAGGTATTTAGTTTACAGGGGCTCTGCTCTCATGAACAGATCAATGCTGTATCTTGGGGAGGAACAAAAACTGGATCAGTGGGAGATTCAGGGACACAGGCCTAGTGAGAAGGCATTCTGAGTAGCTGGGGAGCAGAGAGATCTCTGCCAAGTGCACAGAAAGTGCCACCCCCCACCCTGCTTGGTTCAGAGAACCAGGAACGAACCCTGCATTGGGCTGTCTGTTTCCAGCCGGCTGCTCTTGGGTGCAGAACAGGTGCTCAGGCCATCTGCCACCAGGAACAGCAGAGATCCAGGGACACAAGCCTGGTGAAAAGGCATTCTGAGTAGCTGGGGAGCAGAGAGATCAATACCGAATGGGCAGAAAGTTCACCTCCCCCCCCCCCCACTGATTCAGAGGAGCAGGAATCCTGTTTCGGAGTTGTGTGTTTCTAGCCGGCAGCCTATGCAAGCAGAACAAGTGCTCAGGCCAAATGCCACCAGAAACATGCATAGAAACAGGGACACGGACCAGATACAAGAGGCAAGAACCAATCACTGACAAAAAGACCAACAAAGATGGCAAGAGGAAAGCAAAAGAATGTACCCCAAGGAAACCAAGAAAACCTGGCAACACCAGAACCCAGCTCTCCTATCACAGCAAACAGCGGGATGCCAAACACTCCAGAAAAAGAAGACTAAGACATAAAATCATACTTAAGAGATCCTTAAACAAGAACGGGAGGAAAAGCATAAAGAATAAGAAGCTTTTAAAAAAGAAAAAGAAAAACACTCAAAGATCTCAAAGTACTAGAAGAAAACAGAACCAAAGAGATGAAGGAATGGAAGAAGGAATTTAAAACAGAAATGGACACAATAAAGAAAACACTAAAAGAGACAATCTTAGAGGTAGAAAGCCTAAAAAAAATCAGGAGTCACAGATGCAAGCATTTCAAACAGAATACAAGAGATGGAAGAGAGAAACGCGGGTGCAAAAAAAAACATAGACAAAACAGTCAGAGAAGATGCAAAAACCAAAAAGCTCCTAACCCAAAATGTCCAGGAGATCCAGGACACAATGAGAACACCAAACCTAAGGATAATAGAAATAGAAGAGGGCGAAGAATATCATATAAGAGGCGCAATAAATATCTTCAATAATATCGTAGAAGAAAACTTTCCTGCCCTTAAGAATGACATGACCATGAGCATAAAAGAGGCTTACAGAACTCCAAATAGAGTGGACCAGAAAAGAAATTCCTCCCGACACATAATAGTAAAAACACCAAGTGCCCAAAGCAAAGAAAGAATACTAAAAGCAGTAAGGGAAAACGGTCATGTAACATAAAGGCAGACCAATCAGAATCACACCCGACTTGTCAACAGACTATGAAAGGTAGAAGATCCTGGACAGACATCATGCAGACACTAAGAGAACACAAGTGTCAGCCCAAGCTGCTATACCCAGCAAAACACTCAATCACCATAGATGGAGAGACTAAGATGTTCCAAGACAAAACTAAATTTGCATAATATCTGACCACAAACCCAGCACTACAACAAATTTTGGGTGGAAAACCCAATACAATTAGGGGAACTACACCCTAATAAAAACAAGAAAACTCCTAAGCAAGAAACCCAAAAGAATAAAGGCACACAGGCACAATGCTACCTCCAAAAGCAAAAAAAGCAGAAAACAGTAACCACTATTCCTTTAGATCTATTAACATAAATGGACTCAATTCCCCAATAAGGAGATATAGGTGATCAGACTGGATACATAAACAAAACCCAGAATTTTGCTGCATACAAGAAACTCATCTCAGAGACAAAGAGATACACTATCTCAGAGTAAAAGTTTGGGGAAAAAAATATCCAAGCAAATGGCCCCAAGAAGCAAGCTGGACTGGCCATTCTAATATCGAATAAAGTAGATTTTGAACCAAAAGTTATCAAAAACATATAAGGAAGGACACTTTTTACTCATTAAAGGGGAAATTTGTCTAGGTGTAACTCTCAAATCTTAACATATATGCTCAAAATACAAAAGCACCCATATTTATAAAAGAAACCCTGCTAATGCTCAAAAAATACATTGCACCCAACACAGTTATAGTGGGAGACCTCAATACCCCACTCTCACCAATGGACAGATCATGGAAACAAAAACTAAACAGGGACACAGTAAAACTAGCAGAGGTTTTGAATCAACTAGAATTAATAGATATCAATAGAACATATTATCCTAAAACAAAAAATATACCTTCTTCTCAGCACCTCACCGCACCTTCCCAAAAACTGACCACATAATTGGTCACAAAATGAGCCTCAATAGAAAGAAGAAGATTGAAGTACTCCCATGTATACATTCAGATCACCATGGTCTAAGGCTGGTCCATAATAACAACAAAGACAATAAAAAGCCCATATGCACATGGAAAATAAACAATGTTCTGCTAAATGATAGCAGGGTCAAATAAATAATGAAGAAAGAAATTAAGGATTTTCTAGAATTCAATGAAAACGAAAACACAACATACCTTAGATTTCTATGGGATGCAGTGAAAGCAGTACTGGGAGGAAAATTCATACTTCTGAGTGCTTCCAAAAAGAGACTGGGGAGAGCATACACTAGCAACTTGACATCACAGTTGAAAGCTTTAGAACAAAAAGAAACAGACGCACCTAAGAGGAGTAGACGCAGGAAATAATCAAAGTAGGGCAGAAATAGACCAAATAGAAACAAAAAGAACCATTCAAAGAATCAACACAACCAAGAGCTGGTTCTTTGAAAAAATCAACAAGATTGATAAGCCCTTAGCCAGACTAAGTAGAGGGCAAAGAGAGAGTATCCAAATTAACAAAACCAGAAAGGAAAGTGGAGATATAATAACTGAAACTGAGGAAATTCAAGAAATCATCAGATCCTACTACAAAAGCCTATACTCAACAAAGCTGGAAAATTTAGAAGAAATGGATGCCTTTCTAGACAGATACCAGATACAAAAGTTAAAGCAGGACCAGGTAAACCATCTAAATAATCCCATAACACCTAAAGAAATAGAAACAGTTATCAAAAGCCTAACAATCAAGAAAAACACAGATGCACATGGGTTGAGTGCAGAATTTTTTCAGTCATTTATTGATGAACTAATACCAATACTCTCCAAACAATTCCACAAAAATAGAATCAGATGGAACACTACCTAACTCTATTTGAGCCCACATTAACTCTCAGGCCTAAACTACACAAAGACCCTACAAGAAAAGAGAATTTCAGACCAATCTCGCTTATGAATATTGATGCAAAAATACTAAAAAAAAAAAATCCTTGCAAACCAAATCCAAGAACACATCAAAACAATCATTCACCATGATCAAGTAGTCTTCATTTCTGGGATGCAGGGATGGTTTAATATACAGAAATCCATCAATGTAATCTACCATATTAACAAACTCAAAGAAGAAAAACACATGGCCATCTCACTAGATGCTGAGAAACCATTTGACAAAATTCAACAACCCTTCATGTTAAAAGTCTTGGAAAGAAAAGACATCCAAGTCCCATACCTAAACATAAGAGGAGCAATATACAGCAAACCCACAGCCTACATCAAACTTAATGGTGCGAAACTTGAAACAATCCCACTAAAATTAGGGACTCGACAAGGCTGTCCACTCTCCCCCTACCTATTCAACATTGTACTGGAAGTCCTGGCCGAAATAATTAGACAGGAAAAGAAAATCAAAGGGATAAAAATTGTAAAGGAAGAAGTAAAAACATCACTCTTTGCAGATGACATGATAGTGTACTTAAGTGACCCCAAAAATTTCAACAGAGAACTCCTACAGCTAATAAACAAGTTCAGCAAAGTGGCTGAATACAAAAATAACTCAAACAAATCAGTAGCCTTCCTCTACTCAAAGGACAAACATGTGGAGAAAAAAATTAGGGAAAAGGTACCCTTCATAATAGTCACAAAAAATATGAAATACCTTGTTGTGACATTAACTAAGCATGTGAAGGACCTGTATGACAAGAACTTCAAACCTCTAAAGAAGGAAATCGAGGAAGATCTCAGAAAATGGAAAGATCTCCCATGCTCAATGATTGGAAGCATCAACATTGTAAAAATGGCCATGGCACCTTAAGCAATCTTCAGATTCAATGCAATCCCCATCAAAATACCAACCCACTTCTTACTAGAGTTGAAAAGAGCAATGTGTAATTTCATCTGGAATATCAAAAGACTGAGAATAGTGAAATCCATCCTCAACAACAAGAAAACATCTGTGGGAATCACCCTCCATGACCTCAAGGTATATTCCAAAGGAATTGTGCTAAAAGCTGCATGGTACTGGTATAGAGATAGGCATGTGAATCAATGGAATAGAATAGAAGATCCAGAAATGAGCCCTCAAATATGTGGTCACTTGATTTTTGAAAAAGATAGTTACTCAGAAGATCTGCAGACAGCAGAACTTTATGCCCTTAGTTCTTAGGGGAGAAATTGTTGGCTTGATTGGCCATGACCTCAAATATTTAGGTATTTATTTTTAATTTGCCAACATGAGTAAATCTAGAGACCTTTTATAAACATCTTGCCTATTAATTATGCTTTGATGAATAAAAAGTAACTCCCAACACACACACATGCACACACACACACACACACACACACACACACGAGAGAGAGATATAGAGAAAGAGAGAGACAGAGACAGAGACAATCAAAGAGAGACATAGAGACAGACAGAATAAGATAGAGAGGAACACACAGAGTTTCCATTCATACAGGGCAGCAACAGGAGCACACAGTAACACATTTCTCGATTTGTAAATAAAATTTCACCCGATCAGTTGGGCAGGGTGAACTGAGTCTCTGTGGAGAGAGAATCTAGGTGTAGACTAACAAATGTAGAAACATCAAGAATCAATAACCAAATAAGCTTGGAACTCAAGAAAAAGGGAAAAGAAGACAAGAGCTCTGTCTGCCTTAGCCCCCTTGGGTATATATATATTTGCCCTTTGCTACATTTTATTTTGGTGGTTTTCTAGGGCAGAAAACTCATAACAGTTTCCAATGATTCTTCAAAAAAGTCTCAGGCAAATAGTTGCTTCATTAAACTTAGAAACTGGAGTTAAACCAGCTGTATTTTGAGTTTGCCTTTTCTGAACTGTGCCTCTGACTCTCAACCAGTGTGCCACACACAAAGAGCCTGTGGCAGAGGACTGGAGAAATTAAACTGAGTCTTGCCAACAAATAGTTTTGTGCCCTATGTAGTAAGGAGAACTGAGAAGTTCCTTCTGTGAAATCAACCAGGCACTGGAGGAAACTCCTTAGCTTGCCTCATCATAACTTTTTTACACATAAGTGGCTTTTAGGAAGCATTTACATGTGTGTGTGTGTGTGTGTGTGTGTGTGTGTGTGTGTGTGCAATAACAATAGAAAAGAGGCCATTCGTTTGAAGAAGAGTTGGAGAAATGTATAGGACGGCATGGAGAAAGGGAAGGGAAGAGAAAAATATTGTAATTATGTTATAATCTCAAAATAAAACAATAACACAAAATGAGAATAAATAATCAACTCTAAAACCAAGCAACTTGTCTCATAGTAACACTGCTGTGGAATACTGTATGCCTTTTACTGCTTGCCTCACCAAGCCTTAAGCCTTCATATGCAGACTGGGATGTCCAGGCATGCAGATTGTGCTTCAAGAGGTACATTTTCTGCATCAGCCTTTGCTGTTCAGCTGTCCTGTGTGCATGTGTGGAGGAGGACATGGACCCAGGACCCAATGTGTACTAAGTATGCTCTGTTTCCCCAAGCAATACCTCAGCCCTTATATTTCTTACCAACTCTCAGGTTGCTCTGAGGCTGCTATATGTATGAGCAGCAAACTACATGGATTCTAAAAGAAATGAAGCCATAAGTCCTTCAACCTTAATGTTAATCCCACCGCTAATGCACAGTCAACACAAAGTACCTGATGGCTGGTTTTATATCTAGTTCAAGAAAGAGAAAATGTGCTGCTGATTCCTTGGTCTTAAGTTTGTGTCTGGGTAGAATCATGATGACCTCAGCAGCTATCAAATTGGCCAGAAGAACGAAATAGAAATAACAAATGAAAAAAAGAAAAAGTCAAGAACAGGGGATAGAAGCTCGCCATCCAATAGAAAAGTTACTTCTGGTTGTCCAAGAGCATACAATTCAATGAAAAATGCTGAATTTGAAAAAAATGCTATCAGTATCTGCTAGAAAGGTATTTATAAGGTCTGGGCACAAGAAACTCTGGCTAAGACTGAATCTTCAAGATTTTTCTAGGCTTGCTGGTACACCCATCAGAGCATAGTAATCCATTGAAGGGCGAGCCAGTGTCTACATTGTAAAAGGAGAAAGATTGGCACAAAGATATTGTAGAAACACATTGTATTTTCCTGAACTATGTGGGACATAGAGGTAGTCCTCAAACATGTTACTCTTGGTATGTTGGTGTAGTATGGTTACCTTGTAAAATCTCTCTTCAACTAGTTTAACTCAATATTTTAGTTCTCAAATTTTAAAACATCTCCATAGATACACATATCAAAACCAAATAAGCAGAGGCAATGATGCATTGTGAACATTCTTAAACTGCACATGATTCCATATTAATAGCTCTTATTATTTCTCAATGCATATGCTTAAGAATTTGAATCTGATCTCAGAATTTTTTTAGTCACAAAGGTCTACTCCACCACTCTTCCTTTAGTCAGAGTGAAGTTTTAGATACTGTATTTGCTACCACATAAAATCAAACATCCATAATTAGAAAATACTTAAATGTTATAGAAAATGTTAGTAATAGACAACATCAAACTAAACGGTGAGAAACTTGAAGCAACCCCACTAAAATCAGGGACTCGACAAGGCTGCCCACTCTCCCCCTACCTATTCATCATAGTACTGGCCAGAGCAATTAGACAGCAAAAGGAAATCAAAGGGATACAAATTGGAAAGGAAAACGTAAAAATATCACTATTTGCAGATGACATGATAGTGTACTTAAGTGACCCCAAATATTCCACCAGAGAACTTTTACAGCTTATAAACAACTTCAGCAAAGTGGCTGGATACAAAATTAACTCAAACAAATCAGTAGCCTTCCTCTATTCAAAGGACAAACATGCGGAGAAAGAAATTAGGGAAAAGATAGCCTTCACAATACTCACAAACAATATGAAATACCTTGCTGTGACACTAACTAAGCCTATGAAGGACCTGTATGACAAGAACTTCAAATCTCTGAAGAAGGAAATTGAAGAAGATCTCTGAAGATGGAAAGATCTCCAATGCACATAGATTGCAAGGAAAAACATTGTAAAAATGGCCATCTTACCAACAGCAATCTACAGATTCAATCCAATCCCTATGGAAATTCCAACCCAATTTGTCATAGATTTGGAAAGAGCAATTTGCAAATTCATATGGAATAACAAAAAAAAACTAGAATAATGAAATCTATTCTCAACAACAAGAAATCTTCTGTGGGAATCACCATCTCTAACATCAAACTATATTACAAAGCAATTGTGTTAAAAAAAATGCATGGTACTGGTACAGAGATAGGCAGGTAGATCAATGGAACAAAATAGAAGATACAGGAATGAACTCTCACACATATGGTTACTTGATATTTGACAAAGGAACTGAGAACATTCAATGGAAAAAGGGCAGCCTCTTCAAGAAATTGTGTTGGCTCAATTGGCATTCAGCATGCAGAAGAATGAAAATAGATCCGTTCTTATCTCCTTGTACAAAGCTCGAGTACAAGTGGGTCAAAGATCTCCACATAAAACCAGGTACACTGAATCTATTAGAAGATAAAGTGGGGAAAACCTTAGAAGACATAGGCACAGGAGAAAATTTCCTGAACAGAACACCAATGGCCTGTGCTCTAAGATCAAGAATCAATAAATGGGACTTAATGAGATTACAAAGTTTCTGTAAGGCTAAGGACACTGTCAAGAAAACAAAACATCAACCAACAGATTGAGAAAAGATCTTTACCAATACTACATTTGATAGAGGTCTAATATCCAATATATACAAAGAACTCAAGAAGTTAGTCAAAAGAATCAAACAATCCTATTATAAAATAGGCTACAGAGCGAAACAAAAGAATTCTCAATTGAGCAATATCAAATGGCTGAGGAGCACCTGAGGAAATGCTCAACATAGCTAGTCATCATGGAAATATAAATCAAAACAACCCTGAAGTTCCACCTCACACCAGTAAGAATGGCTAAGATCAAAAACTCAGATGACAGCACATGCTGGCGAGGATGCAGAGAAAGAGGAACACTCCTCCACTGTTGGCAGGGTTGTAAGCTGGACAACTACTCTGGAAATCAGTCTGACAGTTCCTCAGGAAAATGGACATAGTACTACCTGAAGAACCAGTTATTCCACTTCTTGGCATATACCCCAAAGATGCTCCAACATACAATAAGGACACATGCTCTACCATGTTCATAGCAGCCTTATTTATAACAGCCAGAAGCTGGACAAAACCCAGATGTCCTTCAGTAGATGAATGGATACAGAAATTGTGGTACATTTACACAGTGGAGTACTACTCAGCTTTAAAAACAATGGCTTTATGAAATTCCTAGGAAAAGGGATGTATCTAGAAAATGTCATCCTGAGTGAGGTATTCAGATCACAAAAGATCAGATGCAATATGCAGTCATTGATAATTGAATACTAGCCTCAGAAATCTCTGAATACTCAAGAAACAACTCAGACCATATGAAGGTCAAAACAAAAGAAAGAAAGGAAGATAGAAAGAAATGAAAGAAAGAAAGAAAGAAAGAAAGAAAGAAAGAAAGAAAGAAAGAAAGAAAGAAAGAAAGAAAGAAGAAAGAAAGAAAGGCTAAAAAGTGGAAGCCTCAGTCCTCAGAAAAAAGAAAACAATAAGTGTATAGCACCCTCTCAGAATGGGGTGCACATAGCTTTTAAATCATTAATATCTCAAGAGCTAAGAAGATAGCCTTGTGGAAAGTTTTGGTAGTTAAAAATCATTATGTTTAATCTTTGCACACCAAGACAACTTTGAGTATTTCCAGGTTATGTTTTGTTTTACATATACTTTATGATCTTTGTAAATAGTAAGATTCCAATGCATACTATCAAGCCTTTAAAAAACAAGTACTGACAAAAATATATTCATATATATTTACGTTAAAATACTTTTATTAATATGTACTTATATTTGTTTTTTTAACAAAGGTATAAGAAAAACAAAAAAAAAAAAAAGAAAATGTTAGTATTTGATTACCCTGAGATGAAACTTTTATGTATGTATCCATGTTCATGCATATGTGTACATATACATATGTGTGCGGTGGTCAGGTGTTGCCATCAGGTGCCTTCCTCAATCTTTTTTCATATTAGTTTTTGAGACAGGGTCTGTCATTGAACCTGGAGCTTGCTCATTCAGCTAGACTGGGCAGCAACTCCAGGGATCCTCCTGCCTCTACCTTGGCAGTACTGGAATTAGAGGTATGTACCACCATACTTGGCATTTTTTTTCTGTTTTGTTAATGTGGGTTCTTGGGATCAAACACAGATCCTCATGCTTGCATGGCATCTACTTTTCTAATATACACATTACATTTCTTAGAATCCTAAGCTTCAGTTTCCTTCTTTCTTCCTTCCTCTCTCAGTCTTTTCTTCTATATTATGCAAGGCTCAATAATAAAATTGTCTAAGGGAGAATAATTTGGGGTCAGTGTTTATGAGTGAGTTCAGTGCCTACCTATTATGTACCCATGAATGCACTCATATGTACATAAAATATGCCGTCAGTAGGACTGTGTCCACCTACAGTCTAATTCGTTTATCATTAATTTTTTTAAATGCAGGCTATCATTTTTAACTGTGTCTTCTTTGATATGTTCTCATGCATGAGTGAATGGTTGTATACTTGGAAGAGTCAATCTCATTACAGACAAACAATTGTATTTCTTTGTAGACAACTGGGATGCTAATGTGATCAAGTTTCTCAGAGTTTCTCTGTTTGCTGACAGGCAGGGGCTTCTATAGGGCTGCAGTAGATCCAGTTTCTGCAGCTTCCACTATTAGGAAGCAAAGACTTCATAGAGATGCAGGTAATAGATTTCTGGCTTAATCTAGATATTGTTCTAATGGGGCCTTTGTAAATATCACAGAACAGGATGGACTATGTATTTTTCTGCCTCCATAGTTACTATTCATACCAAATGCCTAGTAAACTCTGATGCAGTGTAGGTCTATGTGATGACTTTTTAGTAATTTTTACTCTCTGTTTCCTGTTCCTCAGGGAAATGGGTCCTACGGGGCTTGTGTGACCTGTGAATACAGTCTACTAGCCTGACGCCGAGCTGGGAAGGAATCTACCATGGATGGCATCATTGAGCAGAAGAGTGTTCTGGTACACAGTAAGATCAGTGATGCTGGCAAAAGGAATGGTTTAATTAACACCAGAAACTTCATGGCTGAGAGTAGGGATGGTCTGGTGTCTGTTTACTCAGCACCTCAGTACCAGAGCCACAGGCTAGTGGCCAGTGCAGTACCAGGCAGCCTAGAAGGAGGTAGAAATGAGCCTCTGCAGCAACTGCTGGACCCAAACACACTGCAGCAGTCCATGGAGTCCCACTATCATCCCAACATCATCCTATACTCAGATGGTGTGCTCCGATCCTGGGGGGATGGTGTAGCCACTGACTGCTGTGAGACCACCTTCATTGAGGACCGGTCACCCACCAAAGACAGCTTGGAGTACCCCGATGGGAAATTCATTGACCTCTCAGGGGATGACATCAAAATCCATACCCTGTCCTATGAAGTGGAGGAAGAGGAGGAGTTACAGGAGCTGGAGGTCAGAAAATATGCTTATTGGGAACCTTTTGGAATTGGGGTGGTGTGACCTGGAAGTTAGCTATCAGTGCTTAGAAAAGGCCTGGGAATGAAATTATTATGCAAAAATGCAGAGGTATTCTTGGCACTACTTTATTTCTGAGCTTTTGTGGAAGGTGGAAGGAATAGAAAAAGGTTGGGAGCTGTGGTGGTGATTCTGGTTAAAGATGACCTATACTAATAGCTCTGTGGGTAGGGTGACACCATACTATTCCTTTATATCTGTTAACATAAATGGACTCAATTCCCCAATAAAAAGATATAGGTGAACAGATAGGATACATAAACAAACCCCAGCATTTTGCTGCATACAGGAAACTCATCTCAGAGACAAAGAGATACACTATCTCAGAGTAAAAGTTTGGGGGAAAAAATCCAAGCAAATGGCCCCAAGAAGCAAGCTGGAGTGACCATTCTAATATCGAATAAAGTGGATTTTCACCAAAAAGTTATCAAAAAATATAAGGAAGGACACTTTTTACTCATTACAGGGGAAATTTGTTCAGGCGGAACTCTCAAATCTTAACATATATGCTCCAAATACAAAAGCACCCATATTCATAAAAGAAACCCTACTAATGCTCAAAAAATATACTGTAGCCAACACAATAATAGTGGGAGATTTTAATACCCCACTCTCACCAATGGACAGATCATAGAAACAGAAACTGAAAAGGGACACAGTAAAACTAGCAGAGGTTATAAACCAATTGGAAATAATAGATATCTACAGAAAATATCATCCTAAAACAAAAGAATACACCTTCTTCTCAGCACCTCACAGCACCTTCTCAAAAACTGACCATATAATCAGTCAGAAAACAAGCCTCAATAGATATAAGAAGATTGAAATACTCCCATGCATTCTATCAGATAACCATGGTCTAAGGCTGGTCTATGATAACAAAAAACACAACAAAAAGCCCATATTCACATGCTAACTAAACAATGCTCTATTAAATGATAGCATGGTCAAAGAAGAAATAAAGAAAGAAATTAAAGATTTTCTAGAATTCCATGAAAATGAAAACACAACATATCCAAACCTATGGGATGCAATGAAAGCAGTACTGAAAGGAAAACTCATAGCTCTGAGTGCTTCCAGCTTCAAGTGCTAGCAACTTGACAGCACAGTTGAAATCTCTAAAACAAAAAAAAAGCAGATATACCCAAGTGGAGTAGATGGCAAGAAATAATCAAACTCAGAGCAGAAATTGACCATATAGAAGACAAAAGAACCATTCAAACAATCAGCAAAACGAAGAGCTGGTTCTTTGAGAAAATTAACAAGATTGATAAACCCTTAGCCAGACTAACTAGAGGGCAAAGAGAGAGTACCCAAATTAACAAAACTAAAAAGGAAAGTGGAGACATAACAACTAAAACTGCGGAAGATCAAGAAATCATCAGATCCTTCTACAAAAGCCTATATTCAGCAAAGCTGTAAAATCTGGAAAAAATGCATGAATTCCTAAACAGATAGGAGATACTAAAGTTAAAGAAGGACCGGATAGGCCATCTAAATAATCCCATAACACCTAAAGAAATAGAGGCAGTCATCAAAAGCCTCCCAACCAAAAAAAGCTCAGGTCCAGATTGGTTCAGTGCAGAATTTTATCAGACATTTATTGACAACATAATACCAATGCTCTCCAAACTATTCCACAAAATCGAATCCAATGGAACACTACCTAACTCATTTTTTGAGGCTACAATAACCCTTGTTCCTAAACCACACAAAGATGCTACAAGGAAAGAGAACTTCAGATCAATCTCATTTATGAACATTGATGAAAAATACTCAACAAAACCCCTGCAAACCGAATCCAAGAACATATCAAAACGATCATTCACCATGATCAATAGCATTGATCCCTGGGATGCAGTGATGATTTAATGTATGGAAATCCATCAATGTAATCTACCATAGAAACAAATTCAAAGAAAGAAACCACATGGTCATTTCACTAGATGCTGAGAAAGCATGTAACAAAATTCAACTCCCCTTCATGTTAAAAGTCTTGGAAAGAACAGGAATCCAAGGCCCATACCTAAACATAATAAAAGGAAAATACAGCAAACCAATAGCCAACATCAAACTTAACAGTGAGAAACTTGAAGCAATCCCACTGAAACCAGGCACTAGACAAGGCTGTCCACACTCTTTCTACCTTTTCAACATAGTACTGGAAGGCCTGGCCAGAGCAATTAGAGAGCAAAGGGAAATCAAAGGAGTACAAATTGGAAAGGAAGGAGTAAAAACATCACTGTTTGCAGATAGTGTACTTAAGTAACCCAAATGTCTACAGCTGATAAACAAGTTTACAAATTGGATGGATATAAAATTAACTCAAACAAATCAAAGGACAAACATGCAGAGAAAGAAGTTAGGGAAAAGATATCCTTTACAATAATCACAAACAATGTGAAATTCTATGGGGTGACTATAACTAAGCAAGTGAAGGACCTGTATGACAAATACTTCAAATCTCTAAAGAAGAAAATTGAGGAAAAACTCAGAAAATGGAAAGATCCCCCATGCTCATGGATTGGAAATATCAACATTGTAAAAATGTCCATCTTACCAAAAGCAATCAACAGATTCAATGCAATTCCCATCAAAATTTCAACCCAATTCTTCATAAAGTCGGAAAGAGCAATGTGCAATTTCATCTGGAAGAGCAAAAGACCTAGAGTAGTGAAATCCATTCTAAATAACAAGAAAACATCTGTGGGAATCGCCATCCCTGACCTCAAGCTATATTACAAGGCAATTATGCTAAAAACTTCATGGTACTGAACCAGAGATAGGCATGTGAATCAATGGAATAGAATAGAAGATCCAGTAATGATCCCGCACATACATGGTCATTTGATTTTTTACAAAGGAACTGTAAACATTCAATGGAACAAAAAGAGCCTCTTCAACAAATGGTTTTGGTCCAACTCGCAGTCAGCATTCAGAAGAATGAAAATAGACCTTTCTTATTCCTTTGCACAAAGCTCAAGTGCAGTTGGATCATAGACCTCCACCTTAGTCCAGGTACACTGAAATTATTAGAAGAGAAGATAGGGAAAACCTTAGAACACGTAGGTACAGAAGAAATTTTCCTGAACAGAACACCAGGTGCTCTTTTTCTAAGGTCAAATATTGACAAATGGGACTTAATGAGATTGCAAAGTTTCTGTAAGGCTAAGGAGAAGACAAAACAGCAGCCAACATTTTGGGAAAAGATCTTTACCAATCCCACATCTGATGGAGGCCTAATATCCAAGGTATACAAAGACCTCAAGAAGTTAGACAACAAAGAAGCAAACAACCCTATTAAAAATGGGATACAGAGCTAAACAAAAAGTTCTCAATTGAGGAATATTGAATGGCTGAGAAGCAAATCAAAACAACCCTGAGATTCCACCTCACACCAACCAGAATGGCTAATATCAAAAATTCAGATGACAGCACATGCTGGCGAGGATGCGGTGAAAGAGGAACACTTCTCTACTGCTGGTGGGGTTGTAAACTGATATAACCACTCTGTAAATCAGTCTGGCGATTCCTCAGAAAATTGGACATAGTACTACCTGAAGACCCAGTTATTCCATTTCTGGACATATACCCCAGATAAGCTCCATCATACAACAAAGACACATGCACCACATAGCAGCCCTATTAATAATAGCCAGAAGCTGGAAAAGCCCAGATGTCCTTCAGTAGATGAATGGATACAAAAATTGTGGTATATTTACACAATGGAGTACTACTCAGCTATCAGAAACAATGACTTTATGAAATTCTTAAGAAAAGGGATGCATCTAGAGAATTTCATCCTGTGTGAAATAACCCAGTCACAAAAGAATAGACAGAATATGCAGTCACTGATAATTGGATACTAACCCCAGATAGCTCTGAACACCCCAGAAACAACTCACAGACTATATGGAGTTCAAGAAAAAAAAAATGGCCAAAAAAATGAAAATAAAAAACCATTATGCTTAATCTTTACACACCAAGAAAACTTTGACTATCTTCAGGTTACATCTTGTTTTACATGTACTCTATGCTCATTGTAACTAGTAAGATTTTAATGCATACTATCAAATCTTTAAAATACTCAAGTACTGACAAAAGTGTATTTGCATAGTTTTATGCATAAATGCTTAAAATCTGTAAATTTATCTTTGTTTTTTAACATAAAGTTGTTCTATTAAAAAAATGTAAAAGAAGTTCCTGAATGTCTCCATTATGTTTTTTCCAATTATGTGTGTTTTATTACCCCTTCCTTTCTACACATGTATATTTGTTTTGTTTAATTATTGATTATGTTAAGATCATTTAGAACTAAAGATGTGATTATGTATCTCCTTAGTCCTCAGTCAACTTCTGAGGCTTCAGAAAGCCTAAGACTTCTCTTCTACCTTCACACTTGGGTAGGTGTCTGGTTGAGCTTGCAACTAAACAACCAATATTTTAATGCAGTTTGCTGATTCTTGCTATGTCTGTATCCATATTTTTGGCAATTGATTTCTAACTGGGTTCTCTTTAATTATAAGTTTCTCACACAATGATTCTAGCTAGCTGGATATCTTAGTAAGGGTTTTATTGCTGTGAACAGACACCATGACCAAAGCAGCTCTTATAAGGCCAACAGTTAATTGGGGCTGGCTTAGAGGTTCAGAGGTTCAGTCTATAATAATCAGAGAAGCAACATGGCATAATCTAGGTAGGCATGGTGCAGAAAGAGCTAAGAGATCTACATATTCTTCTTAAGGCTGCTAGCAGAATTCTGACTTCCAGGCAATTGGGATAGGGTCTAAAAGCCCACACCTACAGGGACATGCCTACTCTCTCAAGGCCATACCTCTAAATAGTGCCACTCCCTTGGAAACCATGGAATTCCACTCCTTGGCCCCCATAGGTTTGTTCAAAAATATGAGTCTAAGGGGACCATACCTAATTATAATGCAAAATACATTTAGTCCAGCTTCAAAAGTATCCATAGTCCATAGCCGTCTCAAAAATATGAGAGTTTAAAGTCTCTTCTGAGATTCATCTAATCACTTAACTATAATCCTCAAAGCAAAGAAGGAAACTATCTGGGCAAACTCCAAACTCTGCATCTCCATGTCTGAGATATACTGAGACCTCAGAATTTTTCAGGATTGCATACTGCACAGTCTCACTGGCCAGGCATATTAATGGTTTCTTCAGGACAGTCTGGATGATAATAATTGGATTTGGTGTCTAACCCCTCAGGATCTCGTTCCTGGCAGGAGAAAGCTGCAGGTTTTAACTGAATGCCAGGAAAGTATGTGACCATTGTTTTATCTGATTCCCAGCCTTCAACTGAAACCTGAAGCTTTCAGAAGCACCTACAGCAGGAATCCACTTCACACTTCACACAAAGAAGCTTAAGCAGCAAGATTACTGGGACACATAATAAAATAATTCTATAAAACAGAATAAAAATTAAAGCTATGGAGTGAAGTGGATAGAATCCACTGCAGGAAGGCTTCACTGTGTTCTGACCTGTGTCCAAAGATACCTCATTGCTGACTTGTTTCAATGCACACCTATTCAGACCCTAAACCTGCTCATAAACTTTGAGCATTCTCTTCATTGTGGTTAAAAAGGGAGCCAGAGGAAGACAAATGGTCACTCACAGAGAACTGACACCTGGCTAGGTACTTTGCAAATTGTTTCATATAATGCTTTCAACATGTGTAGACAGGGAATACTCAGGTGTCTTCCTAGTTTAGGCTCACACATGCTAGAATCCGTTCCAGCATCATAAAAGTTAGCTTTGCTAGAAACTTTGGAGCTGAGGCAGTTCTACTAACCCTAGATTCTTGACTCCTAATGACCATAATGGTTGTTTTGTTTTGTTTTGTTTGTTTGTTTTGAAGTGGGGGTAAACTATGGCAAAACTGCAGAATCTGCAAATTTGATAACAAACACACAGGGATGGACTTGTCATAGGCCTCTACTTGGCTTTTGAGAAACTCCAGCCTGGGCTCTCTGATACTTTTGTGTTTGTGCTTCCATTCAGAGACTTGTGACTCCTGTGACTACAACAATAGAGACTATATACAGTGATACATGTGCAAGGAAGTGGATAGTCTTCAATAGACAATTGAGGAGAATCAAAGAGTGTGAATAGAACCAGGTGATTTTGACCCAAAAGAAGAAAAACAAATTCAGAAAATGATAAATGGTATTTTTGAAAATTGATTTTTCTGGCTTCAAATATGAGGGATTAATCATACTGATTTGTGTAAGGTGATTTGGAAGAATTATTTTCCTTTTTTTAAAATTGTTGTTGGTTTTTGTTTACATCATTGCATTGACTATTCAAAAGGAAGAGTAGGGAAATGTAAAAAAAGTTAGCTAAAAGGAACAACTATCTTTTCTGATCGTGGGTGAGAGAAAAGGACGATTTCACAATTAAGAATGTTGTTAGCTGTAGTAAATATACTGGTATGCTAGTCATTCTCCTTAAACATTGTTCTTTCTCTGTCCAAGTTAGGTACTAAATCTGTCTCTCAAGATTGTATTGAGAATCTCTTGAGAAAGATTTTTATTATTTTATTTTAATTCATTTTAGATTATATTATTTTTTAACCAACTTTATTTTACAAAACAAAGATAAATGTACAGATTTTAAACATTTTTTGCTTAAAATTATACATTTTTGTCAGTACTGTTTTTTCAGATATTAAAATAATTTTTACATGAAACTATGTGAATATATTTTTTAATCAGTACTTGATTTTTTTCAAGGGCTTGACAGTATGCATTGAAAACCTAATAGTTACAATGAGCGTAAGGTACATGCAAAACAAAACACAACATGGAAATAGACAAAGTCTTCTTGTTTTGTAAATATTTTTTTTTTTGTTTTCTTTATTTCTTGGACTTCATACAGTCTGTGAGTTGTTTCTGGGGGAGTGCAAGCCTCTGGGGTTAGCATCCCAATATCAGTGACTGCATATTATGTCTGTTCTTTTGTGACTGGGTTATCTCACTCAGGATGATATTCTCTAGATGCAGCCATTTTCTTAAGAATTTGGTTAAGTCATTGTTTCTGGTGGCTGAGTAGTATTCCATTGTGTAAATGTACCACAATTTTTGTATCCATTCATCTTCTGAAGGACATCTGTGTTCTTCAAAGCTTCTGGCTATTATAAATAGAGCCGCTATGAACATTGTGGTGCATATATCTTTGTTGTGTATCAAAGTGTCTCTGGGGTATATGCCCAGAAGTGGAATAGCTGGGTCTTCAGGTAGTACTATATCCAATTTTCTGAGGTATTTCCAGAGTGGTTGTATTAGTTTGCAACCCCAACAATAGTAGAGAAGTATTCTTCTTTCTCCGCAGCCTCGCCAGCATCTGCTGTCATCTGAGTTTTGGATCTTGGCCAATCTGACTGGTATGAGGTGAAATCTCAGGGTTGTTTTGATTTGCATTTCCCTGATGGCTAAGGATGTCAAGCACTTCCTCAGATGTTTCTCGGCCATTCGGTGTTCCTCAACTGAGAACGTTTTGTTTAGCTCTGTACCCCATTTTTTAATAGGGTTATTTGATTCTCTGGTGTCTAGCTTTTTGAGTTCCTTGTATACCTTGGATATTAGGCCTCTATCTGATTTGGTGTTGGTAAAGATCTTTTCCCATTCTGTTGGTTGCCATTTTGTTTTTTTGACAATGTCCTTAGCCTTACAGAAACTTTGCAATCTCATTAAGTCCCATTTGTTAATCTTTGACCTTAGAGCTTGAGCCATTGGTGTTTTTTTCAGGAAATTTTCTCCTGTGCCTATGTGTTCTAAGGTTTTCCCTACTTTCTCATCTAATAGTTTCAGTGTGTCTGGTTTAATGTGGAGATCTTTGATCCACTTACACTTGAGCTTTGTACAAGGAGATAAGAAAGGGTCTATTTTCATTCTTTTGCATGCTGAGTGCCAGTTGGACCAGCACCATTTGTTGAATAGGCTGTCCTTTTTCCATTAAATGTTTACTACTCCTTTGTCAAAAATCAGGTGACCATATACATGAGGGCTAATTTCTGGATCTTCTAATCTATTCCATTGATCCACATGCCTATTTCTGTACCAGTACCATGCAGTGTTCAGCACAATTGCCTTGTAATATAGCTTGAGGTCAGGGATAGTGATTCCCGCAGATGTTTTTTTGTTGTTGAGGATGGATTTAGCTATTCTAGATCTTTTGTTATTCCATATGAAATTGCACATTGATCTTTCCAATTCCATAAAGAACTGGGTTGGAATTTTGACGGGGATTTTATTGAATCTGTAGATTGCTTTTGGTAGGATGGCCATTTTTAAGATGTTGATCTTTCCAATCCATGAGCATGGGAGATCTTTCCATTTTCTGAGATCCTCCTCAATTTCTTTCTTTAGAGGTTTGAAGTTCTTGTCATACAGGTCCTTCATTGCTTAGTTAGAGTCACACCAAGGTATTTCATAGCTTTTTTAACGATTGTGAAGGGTACCTTTTCCCTAATTTCTTTCTCCACATTTTGTCCTTTGAGTATAGGAAGGCTACTGATTTGTTTGAGTTAATTTTGTATCCAGCCACTTTGCTGAACTTGTTTATCACCTGTAGGAGTTCTTTGGTGGAATTTTTGGGGTCACTCTAGTACACTATCATGTCATCAGCAAAGAGTGATGTTTTTATCTCTTCTTTTTCGATTGATATCACCTGGATCTCCTTTTGCTGTCTAATTGCTACAGCCAGGACTTCCAGTACTATGTTGAATAGGTAGGGGGAGAGTGGGCAGCCTGTCGAGTCCCTGATTTTAGTGGGATTGCTTCTATTTTCTCGCCATTAAGTTTGATGTTGACTGTTGGTTTGCTGTATATTGCTTTTATTATGTTTAGGTATGGACCTTGGATTCCTGTTCTTTCCAGGACTTTTAACATGAAGGGGTGTTGGATCTTGTCAAATGCTTTCTCAGCATCTAGTGAGATGACCATGTGATTTTGATCTTTGACTTTGTTTATATGGAGGATTACATTGATGGATTTCCTTATATTAAACCATCCTTGCATCCCAGGGATGAAGCCTACTTGGTCATGATGAATGATCGTTTTAATGTGTTCTTGGATTCGGTTTGCAAGGATTTTGTTGACTATTTTTGCATCAATGTTCATAAGTGAGATTGGTCTGAAGTTCTCTTTCCTTGTAGGGTCTTTGTGTGGTTTAGGTACAAGGGTTATTGTAGCCTCAAATAATGAGTTAGGTAGTATTCCATCTGATTCTATCTTGTGCAATAGTTTGGAGAGTATTGGTGTTATATCCCCAATAAATGTCTGATAAAATTCTGCACTGAACCCATCTGGACCTGGGCTTTTTTTGGTTGGGAGACTTTTGATGACTTCTTCTATTTCTTTAGGTGTTATAGGGTTATTTAGATGGTTTACTTGGTCCAGGTTTAACTTTGGGACCTTGTATCTGTCTAGGAATTCATCCATTTCCTCCAGATTTTTTAATTTTGTGGAGTATAAGTTTTTGTAGTAGGATCTGATGATTTCTTGAATTTCCTTATTTTCAGTTGTAATGTCCCCACTTTTTATTCTGATGTTCTTAATTTGGATACTCTCTCTTTGCCCTCTAGTTAGTTTTGCTAGGGGTTTATCAATCTTGTTGATTTTCTCAAAGAACCAACTCTTGGTTTTGTTGATTTTTTCAATGGTTCTTTTTGATTCTATTTGGTCTATTTCTGCCCTAATTTTGATTATTTCTTGCCGTCTACTCTTTTTGGGTATATCTGCTTCCTTTTTTCTAGGGCTTTTAGCTGGGCTGTCTGGTTGCTGATGTAAGCTCTCTCCAGTTTCTTTTTGGAAGCATTTAGGGCTATGAGTTTTCCTCTCAGTACTGCTTTCTTTGCATCCCATAGGTTTAGGTATGTTGTGCTTTTGTTTTCGTTGAATTCTAGAAAATCCTTAAATCCTTTTTTTATTTCTTCTTTGACCCGGCTATTGTTTAACAGAGCATTGTTTAGTTTCCATGTGTATGTGGGCTTTTTGATGTCTTTGTTGTTGTTAAAGAGCAGCCTTAACCCATGGTGATCTGAGAGGATGCATGGGAGTATTTCAATCTTCTTATATGTATTGAGGCTTGCTCTGTGTCCAATTATGTGGTCAATTTTCGAGAAGGTGCCATGGGGTGGTGAGACGAAGGTGTATTATTTTACTTTAGGATAATATGTTCTGTATATATCTATTAATTCTAGTTGGTTCAATGTATTTGCTAGTTTTGCAGTGTTCTTGTTCAGTTTCTGTTTCCATGATCTGTTCATTGGTGAGACTGGGGTATTAAAGTCTCCCACTATTATTGTGTGAGGTGAAATGTATTTTTTGAGCTTTAGTAGGATTTCTTTTATGAATATGGGTGCTTTTTTATTTGTAGCATATATGTTAAGGATTGAAAGTTTCTTCTGACAGATTTCCCTGGTAATGAGTAAAAAGTGTCCTTCCTTATCTTTTTTGATAACTTTTGGTTGGAAATTTACTTTATTCGATATTAGAATAGCCACTCCAGCTTGCTTCTTGGAGCTGTTTGCTTGGAAGTTTTTTTCCCACCCTTTAACTCTGAGATAGTGTCTGTCTTTGTCTCTGAGATGAGTTTCCTGTATGCAGCAAAAGGCTGGATTTTGTTTATGTATCCTGTCTGATAGCCTATGTCTCTATTGGGGAGTTGAATTCATTTATGTTAATAGATATCAAGGAATAGTTGTTTCTGTTTCCTGCCATTATTGCTTTTGTGGGTTGAGTTGTGTCTGTGTCTTTTTCTTCTTTTGGTTTTCTTGTTTAGGAGTTTTCTTGTTTTTACTAGGCTGTATTTTCCCTCATTGTGTTGGGTTTTCCACCTATAATTCGTTGTAGTGCCGGGTTTGTGGTCAGATATTGTGTAAATTTTGATTTGTCTTGAAATATCTTCATCTCTCCATCGATGGTGATTGATAGTTTTGCTGGGTATAGCAGTTTGGGCTGGCACTTGTGTTCTCTTAGGGTGTGCATGATGTCTGTCCAGGTTCTTCTAGCTTTCATAGTCTCTGTTGAGAAATCGGGTGTGAGTCTGATTGGCCTGCCTTTATATGTTACCTGACCTTTTTCCCTTACTGCTTTTAGTATTCTTTCTTTGCTTTGGGCACTTGATGTTTTTACTATTATGTGTCGTGAGGTATTTCTTTTCTGGTCCAACCTATTTGGAGTTCTGAAGGCTTCTTTTATGCTCGTGGTCATCTCTTTCTTGAGGGTAGGGATGTTTTCTTCTATGATTTTGATGAAGATATTTACTGTGCCTCTTAGTTGATACTCTTCTCCCTCTTCTATTCCTATTATCCTTAGGTTCGGTCTTCTCATTGTGTCCTGGATTTCCTGGACATTTTGGGTTAGGAGCTTTTTGTTTTTTGCATCTTCTCTGGCTGTTTTGTCTATGTTTACAATGTTGTCTTCTGCCCCCGAGATTATCTCTTCCATCTCTTGTAATGTATTGGAAATGCTTGCTTTTGTGATTCCTGATTTCTTTTTTTTTTTTTTTTTTTTTTTTTTTTTTTTTTTTTTTTTTTTTTTTTTGGTGTTCTACCTGTAGGGTTATCTCTTTTTGTGTTTTCTTTATTGTGTCAATTTCCGTTTTAAATTCCCTCTTCCATTCCTTCATCTCTTTGATTCTGTTTTCCTCTAGTTCTTTGAGTTCTTTGAGTGTTTTTCTTTTTTCCTCTTTAAAAGCTTCTGAATCTTTTTGCTTTTCCCCTGTTCTTGTTTAAGTATCTCTATCAGCATCTTGAGGTATGATTTCAGGTCTGTGTCTTCCTTTTCTGGAGTGTTTGGAATTCCGATGTTTGCTGTTATGGGAGAGCTGGGTTCTGGTGTTGCCAGGTTGTCTTGGTTTCCTTGGGATATACTCTTTTGCTTTCCTCTTACCATTTTGTTGTCAGTGATATGTTCTTGCCTTTCCCTTGTATCTGGTCTGTGTCTCTGGATCTCCACTGGTCCAGGTGGCAGATGGGTCGAGCCCTGTTCTATGCCTCAGAGTCGCCGGGTGGGAACATAAGTTCCTAAGTTCTATTCCTGGTCGCAGGATCAGACAGGGCAGGGCAGGGCAAGGCAGGGGGTGCACTTTCTGTGCGCACTCTGCAGAGATCTCTCTGCTCCCTGGCAGCCCAGGTCTCCCACCCACCAGTTGCATAGCCTCTAAGAGCCACTGTTCTGGGTGGCAGATATGCCAGGCTCTGCTCAGAGTCCTGAAGTCGCCTCCGGGTGGAAACAGAAGTTCCTAAGTTCTGTTCCAGGTCACTGGATCGGGCAGGACAGGGCAGGTCAAGGCAGGGGGTGCACTTTCTGTGTGCATTCTGCAGAGATCCCTCTGCTCCCCAGCAGCCTAGGTCTCCCACTCACCAGTTGTTCCTAGATTATATTTTTAATTTCTCCTTAATAACTCCATACTATTTTTTCTCCCTTTATTAATAAGATGTTAAATCATTGTCACCATCTTTTTTATTTTTTAATATGGCTTCCTTATTTTTAAATAAAGGAATTTATTATGAAATTTCCTTAGTCTAGGAATGTATTTGCAATAGCTGCACTGTGGTCTTTCTTTTCCTGCCAAATGTACATCTGTGCCTACTCAGTCATGTACTTCTGACTATTTTTTGCCTTAAATATGGACTACTCTTTCTAGATTTTTTACTTGAAATATAAATTATTTAGCCCTTTCTCTTACTTATTATTATTTGATTTGTTAGTGACTTTCTTGGACTAAATGTGCATACTGTTCTGTGGGATTTAGCCAATGATTTTACTCCAGTTGTGTTTTTCTTTCTCTCTCTACTCCCCTCTTCCACTATGACTGACTTTTTGGGATTAAGATCATTACTAGTTAGAAGCTGAGTCCACCAGATGGTGCTTTCAATGTTCCTACAGATGCTGTGTTTTGGGGTTATACTCCAGCAGCTTTCAATTTGTCTAAGAATCCATGGTCCACCTTGTTCCCTCCTGCTTTATTTCTTGTTTTGCCCCAAGATCAGCCTGCATGGAGCACTGAGCTAAAAGCATCTCTATGTTTCTCTCATTTCCAGGAGCTCTCTATTAAATTTTTGACTAGACTCAATTTGACACTTGATCCAAGACTTGATCTTCTACTCCCCAGCCCCTCCTTTTTAACTTGGCATAGATTTTTACTTTCTGCTTCCATCAGTTTAGTCCCTCTCACCAGTAAATCTAGTTTCCTTAAACAACCCTGAAATTCTTCAGGGAGCATACTGGGAGAAGGCATAGAGCAGTCCCCAATAACAGCAGAACAGCAGGACCCCCTCTGCTTCTATTCAAGTTCAATTGTTTTCCACAAGTAAATATCTTTGGTATATTGTTGGCCTTTGTTACACTTGAGAACCCTGATATGGCTGTTGTTGACTGTGTTTCAAGTTTCAAGAGACTGGATTTGGCTTTGTCCTACCTTTCTTCCAAGAACTCTCTGGAAGATTTTTTGGGACATTATATGAAATTGTGGACATGCATATCTGGGCATGGACTAGATGTGGCACATGTGAACAGAGTGTTTAGATGTGAACAGACAGTTTACTGGTTGGTTTTATTGCTAATAAGCTAGAGATACCTGGAAAGAAATTGAAAACTTACCCCTACCAGATGACCTTACCGGTGAGCATGTCTGGGAGGCATTTCTTGATTGCTGATTTATGTAGAAGGGTCTAGCCCACTGTATGTGGTACCATCCTCAGGTAGGTAGTTCAAGGCTGAGTGAGCCCAGGGAAATGAGACAATAAGTAACTTTCTTTTGTGATTTCTGCTTCAGTTCCTGACTCCAGGTTTCTTCTTGAGCTTCTGTCTTGGCTTCCCTTAATGCTGGACTCTAATTTGAAAGATATAATAAATCCTTTATTCTTTCCTCCCTGAGTTTGTTTTTTTATTAGTGTTCTTTTGCTTGCTTTGTTTTAGATTTAGATTAGATTAGATTAGATTAGATTAGATTAGATTTAGATTAGAGTGTTCTATCTTCATGTATATCTGTGTACCATATCTATACAAAGCCCATTGACCCAGAAACCTTCTATTAGGTCTCCTTGAACTGAAGTTGCAGACCTTTGTTAGCCACCATGTAGGTGCTGAGAATTAAATGTGAGTCCTTTGCAAGAACCACCAGTGACCTTAGCTGCTAAGCCATCTCTCTAGCTGTTTGGTCAGTGTTTTATCATAGCAACAGAAAGCAAATAAGAACAAATGGCTTGTGAATGGGCTAAGAATTTTAATTAAATTAATTATCTTTAAATGATATGACAGATCACTACTTATGGTATTAAAAATTAAGCTATTCTTGCTTTCCCTTGAGATAATATATTCATGAAAATTGTATTTAGACATTCCTGCTTTTTTGGGGATCATAATTGGGTCATGTGCAAAGGAACTATCTTATATCATTGTGGCCCTATATGATATTTCTAGTGTTCTAGCTATACTGCCACCTTGATCTGTGAGAAAGCACTGTGCAGATAACTTTGGTTGGTCCGGGAGTGAATCATACCTTCAAAAAAATCTTTGTAAGGCATCATCCATATAAATTATTTATCACCTGCATGTGTGTGTGCTTGTGTGTGTTTTTTTTTCTCTTCCCCATTGTTTGATACAAGGTCTCATATTGGTTTTTGTTGTTTTGTTTTGCTTTTGTTTGTTTTTTCTTCTGACACATATGACATAATAGCTAACTTATAAGCCTTTGGAAATTCTTCTATCATAACTCTCCATGCCACTGTAAGAGCAGTATGATCTTACAAGTATGTGCTATCATGTCCAGCTGCATGCATGTTCTGGGGATTCAAACAGAGAATCTCATATTTGCCCAGCAAGTATTTTAGCCATTAAGCATGTTCCTTTGTCTATTTATAGAGAAATGAAATATATACATACATATTATCAAATGTAAACATTTGATAATTAGAATAATAGTATAACTGATTAATTTGAAATGTGAAAATTCATTGAAATATACAACTTACACATGTTTCTAAAATAATAATAATTAACAATATTAACTTAGATATGTTTCTCAAATAACAATAACCAACATTTAGGCATGAGGAAATTCATATATCGAGTAATGAGCTCAAGCAGTACAAAGAAGGATTTCTGACAGTTAGATAAATGCCAGCATTTCTTAGAAACTGTGAAATGAGTTTTCTGTATCCCATCCCCAAAGGAGCCATTTCCCTTACCTCTCTCACAAGGGACATAAAGCTCTCCAATTGACATAGACATGTGGCACCTGTCAGCACATTACAGCCCATTCTGGCATCTATGCTCCCTTAGTATCACAAGCACCTTTTATTCATTTCAGTGTCAGCATCCAAGCCCTTCTTACCTCTTCTACCCTAAACTTCCTTCAGCTCACTGGCTCCCTACCCCAACTACTTACCATTTCACCATTTTTATAACCTAGCTATGACTACTATCTACTCTTTTGTTCTCTCTCTCTCCTCTCTCTCTCTCTCTCTCTCTCTCTCTCTCTCTCTCTCTCTCTCTTTCTGTCTCTCACTATGATCTTTTCTCTATCTCTTGCTACCTCATTATCTCTGCTATTCTTTCCACCTATCTCACTTCACTAACCCTAGCCATGTCCAGTTTCTTTTCTTTTCTCTCTGCTTTGAACTTTTACAGATGACTCTGGATATTTTCTCTCTCTTATTCTCAATAGGAACCTTCCCAAACAATGGAGTAGTCATATAGGCAGTTTCTTTACTGACCCTTCTCACATACTGTGTCACTATCTTTAATATTTTTATCTTTTATGTGTCAGTAGAAGCACTGAGGTATGTAATAAAGCCATTTGATGGGAAGGGGAGACTTTCCCCATAGTACATCCTCTTGTCATAGAAATTCAAAGTCATTGTTTATATTCCCTTGAGTTTCCACCTGTTAAGCAAAGGCCCCCAGTGCCAACCAAATTTGCTGAAGCAGAAGAACCTGTAATAGGAATAAGTAGTTCTCTGATCAGCAGCCATCATTGTAACTACTGGGTCATTGTCAGTCTCCTGGGTGGCTAAAGATCTGCTATAGCTATGGAGATAATAAACAAAATCATCATAGAGAACAGAACCTCCTGTCCCTGCAAGATGATCATTACTGTCACAGAATCTGCACTTTATAAGCTGCATGATTTTAGCATGGTAATTGTGACAAATGGAGTTTGAATAACAATGGAAAGAAAAGCCCATAACTGACAGATCTTCTTTCATCCTTGGTTTTGAACAATATAAAAAGTATTCTAATTCTAAATGAAATTGTACTTATATTGAATTTTCTCCATCTTGACTAAAGTCTTCTTGTCTCAGTACTCAAAATATCTAAAGCAGGTTGTGCTACTTAGTTTTCATTTTCAACTTTCCACAACCTAGAGTCAATTGGGAAGAGTGGACTAACTGACCTGTGGACATGTGTGCGAGGCATTGTGTTGGTTGATGTAGGCAGTTCCAACTTACTGTGGGCAATATCATCTTTAGTCAGGGTTCTCTAAAGTAACAGAACTTATAAAATAAATTCTCTCTCTGCATATATAGAAAGAGGCTTTTCAGAATGACTTACATACAGCCTATGATTCAGCTAATTCAACAGTGCTGCCTATTAATGGAAGATCTAAGACTCCAGTGGGTGTTCAGTGCATGAGGCTGAGTGTCTCAGCTGGTCTTCAGTGTACATCAGAATCCTGAAGAAGTAGGATCTAATACCAGTGAAGAAATGGACTTGCTAGCATGACAAAAGTATGCAAGCAACAAGTAAAAGCTTCCTTCTTCCATGTCTTACATAAGCTTACAGCAGAAGGCATGGCCCAGAGTAAAGGTGGTTTCTCACCTCAAAGATCAGAAAGGGAAAAAAGTGATAATAAAATAAAACTTCAACAGAAGATTATTCTTTGAATTCAAAGATGTCATTAAATCTGAAAGGTTGGGGTGAGAAGATGGCTCAATGAGTAAAGCACTGCAAACATGAGGACCAGAATTCACTTAAAAGCCAAGTGGGTATGGCAGTCTACCCATAATTTCAAAACAAAGAAGGCAAGGAGGTGATCATTGTTGTGAGATGGCTAGCTAGACTAACCAAAATGGCATATTCCAGAATTAGTGGAGAAAAACCTGGCTCAGCTATGAGGGAAGATACCCAATGCTAAACTCATACCTCCACCTACATGTACCCATACATGTTTAAATATAGGTATAAGTATATACACTACACACATATACATATGCCATAAATGAAGACAAACATATCTTTATATTATGAATAAGACATTACTGATCAGGCTGATCATAGTATTGACAAAATTATCATTTAGTCCATCAATAAATCTAACACTGAGCACATGTTTTGCTTAGTGTATATTCTTCTTTTCTCCTCTCACAGATCATGTCACAGTGTCTTCTGGCAACATAAAAGAAATGCGCATCTGAAGCAGTCCACTTGCTGAGATTGGGGCGAGGCCTAGATGAAATTTAGGAGTGAACAGTGGGTGGTGAAGGATAATATAGACCTAGGATCGGTGCTCTAAATTTTTATGTTAGACTCTTAAAATTGTAAGAAGAAATATTTTCTTTTTCTTCTCTCCCCCCTTCTTTGTTTTGTTTTGTTTTGTTTGAAAAGTTTGCCTGTTAAAATCATTAGGTCTTGAAGACAGAGACTGTCCTTCATAGAAAAAGGCCAAACTCACTATGCTCACTGGTCATGCATAGTAGCCTGCATTATTGCTCTTTTCTAAAAAAGAAGTATACCATATGGGATCAGAAGGAAGAGAGAAAGATTCCCATCATGCAATGCATGTTGAGTGGATCTTTTCTGGGCTTTAATGAGAGCTGTGTTTTTACTAACAAGTGGAGGCCAAAGGAATAGTGGGGAGTCTAGATAATTTAGGAGCTGGAGTTTCCTATAAATACTCAAATAAAAAGGTTTTTGTGTTTTTCTTTTCTCTTAGGGGAAAAAACAAAACAAAAAAAAAATAAAAACCAAAACAGCAATGACAACAAAACATTGTTTCTCTTATACCAGTCACCATGGAAATATGAAACCTAGAGAAGAGATACATCTACCATCTCATTTAAAACCCACATGTTCAGGAACAAAGTTCATATTGTGTGACACTGGTATTAATTGGAAAACATCTCCAGAGGCTGTAGCAGGTTTTTATATTGTACCTGAAGTGCACTTGTAAGCAAAGATCCAGTGTACTGCAGTGACTTGTGTTAGAGCACAAGTACTTAGAAATTCCACAGTTAGTTAGGTGAATGCCAGTAAGGCCAATGTTGAGAATCAGTGCAGACATGAATTTGGACTACAGGCAGTAAGAGAATGTGGGGCCCTAAAGACACAGAAATGGCTGAAATCAGACTCAAGGACTTTGCAGTCATCCCAAGGCTGTGAGATCCTGCCTGTGCCTGAGAAATAAAAACAATGGCCCAGAGTAATTCTCAAAAAAAGTGCAGAATATACTGACTGATAGCCACCTAGCCCTCTAGAAAACCCTAGATAGGGTCCTGACGCATGTCATGCTCTAATCACCCAATTTTGAGAAACAAAACAAGGACAAAAACCCACAGAAATTGCTCGCTAACAACCACACGGTCTCATGGAAAAGACCCAAATATACATCAGCAGCAGCCTAAATTCCCTCATCCAGTGAATCCTAAGATCACTGTAACCGACAAATGTGACATCCTTACCCCATGTTCTTGCTGAAATCTGCCCTCAGAACTGTATAAAAATTGTGTACTTTGAAATCTCGGGGTCATCTCTGTTCCTCTTGCAGAGTGACCCCAGTATACTGGATTTATTAATTAAGCCTCTTGCCTATTGCATCAGTGTCTCAGTCTATCTGTGTCTCTTTGGGAGTAGACACCCCAATTGTTGGGCCATGCGAATCCAACAGGAATAGTCAGTTAAGTTCATTCAGCAGCACTGTGCTATTGCAATCTTATAGTTTCAGATGTGATGTTCCCTATACAACTTTTACTCTGTTGAATGTAACATGGAGGACTGCAAAACAATTTTTGTTTCAGAGAGGCTGGTAGTACAAAGTATGAAATAAAGTGGTGGCTACTATATACTAAAAGATGAAAGAAAATGAAGGAGAGAGAGAAAGAGAGACAGGGAGAGGTAAGGAAGAAGGAAGGGAGGGAGGAATAAAGGAAAGGAGGGCAATTTACAGGAACCTTATGAAAGCATCTGGCCCCAAGGTCTTCAAAATTCATCATGGTATGCCCCTCTAAGTCCTAGCTTCTGTGTTGAGATGTTGGCTGTAACAGATTATTCAAACCTTCTACATGGTGTTTCTCTGAGCTTGGAGAATTGTGATTAGTTCCATTTTCGATATTTGATGTTTACTGCAGCAGCTGGAGGCAGGTGCTCTAATTTTTTTCAGGTGATGACTAAAAGCTCATCAAATGAGCTCAACATGGCTTCTTCCTTGGTTAGTACATGGGGCCCTCTGGGTCAGCTATAATTGTCTCCTTGTAATATCAAGCCCATCTATCATTAGCATAGGCTGGGAGTGGTGTTAGACCCTAAAACTTATAAGAGTTGGAGATCACAGAACTGACTGCTGTCTCTCCACAAGTACAATTTCTTTGTTACATTAAGGATCTCTCCCTACTGTGAAAGGATGAAGTTTGGGTTATCAGAACCTAAGGTAAAGATGATGGGGATTTCTATGAGAGTTTTAAGAGAAACACACACACATACACACACACACACACACACACACACACACACACACACACACACACATACCTACACATATCTACCAAACAAAAAAGAGGAGTGTGTTATCCCCTTGGGTGCTGAAACTGTTTATAAAAAAATCTCAACATAGAATTTCTATGGGTAGGATGAATACAGTCCCTACAATTTATGTTTCAGGAGCTTAATTCTCTGGGTGCTAATGTGAGAGATGTGACTAGTGGAAGTGCTTAGACCATGAAGGTGTCACTTTCAGAAGAGTTAAATGGCTCTCATTTCACTGGTTTGGTTCTCAAGAGAGGATTATCATAAAAAAGGAAGACCCTCTTCTCATTGTCTGAATTCCTACTTCATCATGGATGTCCTTCACACAATAGAGCTGTCGACCATAGTATTATGAAGACAGGAGCCCTCACCAGAGATACTGTTTGAACTCTTATCCTCCAAAAACTTCCTGTCTTTATAAAACCATCATGTGTTTTATAATAATGAAAATGTATAAAGAAATCTCTATATTTCTGAACATACTCAAGATGTGTTCTCAGAGGTCACACGCCAAAGATAGTCATAGTATTCAGTGTGCTAATAAAGGCTGAAGAAAAACAGTTGCAGAGATTTTTAACATTTTTGAAACTATATCATGCTTTAACATAAGTATGTTCATCTGAATAGAAGTCAGCTATGTCCCAACTGCTCATATTTCCTTCTCAGCAGCATCACCAGTCACCAACAGCAACACCAGATAAACTACACTTCTCTGTAGGTTATCTGGGTCCAGAACTAGCTCTGAAGTCTAGGAGCTTTTGTGGGACACAAAATAACATCTATGTGCCAGCAGCATCTCATTTATGGCATGAATAGCTTCATGTTCTGTCTCTGAGATGTACTCACCTTCTGCTACAGCCAACCTATTGACAGCATTGTAGACACAAAATAAAACCATATTGGGCCCTATGCAGGGGAGTATTGAAATTTCTGCAAACTGTTAAACTGTCCCTCATTACCCTTGGCTGATAGTATTCCATTAGAGAAGAACTAGCCTGTATTTGATAAGAAAACAATTATGCCCTATAGAAGCATGGACAGGAAAGTAGACATTCTAGCCACTGCATTTCTACCTTGTCTGCATGTTGAATTCACATATACAATTAGCCATAATATTCCTGGTGCTCTGAAACATCATGGTGTCATGACCACAAGGACAACTAACACCAACAACGGAGGTGACTGATCCAAAGGTCTCACAACCAGGAAGGGACAAATGAAAAATACCAGCCCCTTTTGTATATTAAGATTAAATGGATTGTTAAAATTGTTTATATTAAAATAAGCTGGATCAGTACTAGAGTTCAGGAAAATTGCTATAGCTCTCAGTGCTTGCTTGTTTCTAGGAAACTAGGATGAAGAGAAGAGTGAGTAGAAAAGTGAGAAAATTGGCAGTCAATTGATGAAGCAAATTGTGGCATCTGAATGGCAGCTACAAGAGCATTTGCTATAGGATTCTTTTAAGTGATAGTGTCTCTTACCTATTCAAAATATATGTTAGAGCAAAATGTGTGATGGGTAGTTTTTTTCTGACATCTATTAAATAACTTATTCTAACCTGTACCAAACTTATCATATACTGACTTTAGTGGTGTCTTACACATTAGGGGTTAGGTGGGCACGCAGATTTGCTCTCTTAGATGCTGATTTGCCAAAAAAAAAAAAAAAAAAAAAAAACCATATAGGAACCATTATTCTGAAAATAAATGGTTCATCATGCTTACATGTAAAATATATATATCCATGAAACTTTGGAAGAAATATAGAAATTCTCTGTAACATAAATATTAAATAAAAGTGTTTTAGATATGTTGCCAAAACCAAAATCCAATTTAATTTTTTTAACTCCACAAAAGTTGCAACCGATATGATATTAAAACTAGTTGTATGCTTGCCTAGCAAGCAAAAGGCCCTGGGCTCTGTCCTCAGCTCCAGGAAAACAAAAGTATATTAAAAAACGAGTTGTAGAATATATCAGGATGGTTCCCAGCCGGCGGCATCTGGGGTGCTCAACAGGCACTCAGAACATCCGCCACCAAAAAGAGTGGAGACCCAGACACACAGGACTAGCAAGAACCAGGTGAGAACAGACTCCGACTAGACAGGGGGCAGAGAGATCTCAGCAGAGCATGCAGAAAGTGTGTGCCTGCTCTGCTTGATCCAGAAATCCAGGAACCTGGCGGCTGCATTGGGTCCTCTGTTCCCAGGCGGTGACTTCCGGGGTGCACAAGAAGCACTCAGAACATCCACCACCAGAAAGAGCAGAGACCCAAACACACAGGACTGGTGAGAACAGATTCCGACTAGTGAGGGGGCAGAGAGATCTCAGCGGAGCACAAGGAAAGTGTGCGCGTGCCCGGCTTGATCCAGGGACCCAGGAACCCAGAGGCATTGGGCCCTCTGTTCCCAGTCGGCAGCATTTGGGGTTCACAGAAGGTGCTTGGACCATCCGCCACCAGGAACAACAGAGAACCAGGGACACAGGACAGGTACAAGGAAAAGGCAAAAACCAATCACAGACAACAAGATGGCAAGAGGAAAGCAAAACAACATACGCCAGGGAAACCAAGACAACCTGGCAACAGTAGAACCCAGATCACCCATCAAAACAAACAGCAGAATGCCAAACACTACAGAAAAAGAAGACTCAGACAAAAATTCCTACCTCAAGATGATGATAGAGATCCTTAAAAAAGAACGGGAGAAAAAGCACAACGAATTAGAAGCTTTTAAAGAAGAAACAAGAAAAACACTCAAAGAACTCAAAGAACTAGAAGAAAACACAACCAAAGAGATGAAGGAATGGAAGAAGGAATTTAAAATGGAAATGGACACAATAGAAAACACTAAAAGAGACAACCCTAGAGGTAGAAATTCTTAAAAAGAAATCAGGAGTCAAAGATGCAAGCATTTCTAACAGACTAAAAAGATAGAAGAGAGAATCTCAGGGGCCGAAGACAACACTGAAAACATAGACAAAACAGTCAGAGAAGATGCAAAAACCAAAAAGCTCCTAACCCAAAATGTATAGGAGATCCAGGACACAATGAGAAGACCAAACCTAAGGATAATAGGAATAGAAGAGGGCGAAGAATATCAACTAAATATCTTCAACAAAATCGTAGACGAAAACTACCCTACCCTTAAATATGAGATGACCACGAGCATAAAGGAAGCCTTCAGAACTCCAAATAGGTTGGACCAGAAAAAAAATTCCTTCCGACACATAACAATCAAAACACCAAGTGACCAAAATAAAGAAAGAATAATGAAAGCAGTAAGGGAAAAAGTCATGTAACATATAAAGGCAGACCAATCAGAATCACACCCGATTTCTCAACAGAGACTATGAAAGCTAGAAGAGCCTGGACAGGCATCATGCAGAACCTAAGAGAGCACAAGTGCCAGCCCAAGCTGCTATACCCAGTAAAACGATCAATCACCATAGATGGAAAGACAAAGATATCCCAAGACAAAACTAAATTCACACAATATATGACCAAACACCCAGCACTACAATGAATTATAAGTGAAAAACCCAATACAATGATGGGAACCACCTCATAGTAAAAACAAGAAAACATCTAAGCAAGAAAACCAAAAAAAGAAAGACACACAGGCACAATGCAAACTACCAAAGCAACAATAGCAGGAAACAGCAACCACTATTCCTTGATATCTATTAACATAAATGGACTCAACTCCCCAACAGAGAGACATAGGCTATCAGACTAGATACATAAACAAAATCCAGCATTTTGCTGCATATAAAAAACTCATCTCAGAGACAAAAACAAACACTACCTCAGAGTAAAAGGTTGGGAAAAAAACTTCCAAGAAAACTGCCCCGGAAAGCAAGCTGGAGTGGCTATTCTAATATCGAATAAAGTAAATTTCCAACCAAAAGTTATCAAAAAAGATAAGGAAGGACACTTTTTACTCATTACAGGGGAAATCTGTCAGGAGGAACTCTCAATCCTTAACATATATGCTCCAAATAAAAAAGCACCCACATTCATAAAAGAAACCCTACTAAAGTTCAAAAACTTCAATTCACCCCACAGAATAATAGTGGGAGACTTTAATACCCCAATCGCAACAGTGGACAGATCATGGAAACAGAAACTGAATAAGGACACTGTAAAACTAGCAGAGACTATGAACCAATTGGAAATAATAGATATCTACAGAACATATAATCCTAAAGTAAAAGAATACACCTCCTTCTCAGCACCCCATGGCACCTTCTTGAAAATTAACCACATAATTCGACACAGAACAAGCCTCAATAGATATAAGAAGATTGAAATAATCCCATGCATCCCCTCAGAAAACCATGGTCTAAGGCTGGTCTTTAACAACAAAACAGACAACAAAAAGCCCACATACACATGGAAACTAAACAACACTCTGTTAAACAGGAAGGTCAAAGAAGAAATAAAGAAAGAAATTAAGGATTTTCTAGAATTTAATGAAAACGAAAACACAACATATCCAAACCTATGGGATGCAATGAAAGCAGTACTGAAAGGAAAACTCATAGCTCTAAGCGCTTCCAAAAAGAAACTGGAGAGAGCATACATCAGCAACCTGACAGCACAGCTAAAAGCTCTAGAACAAAATGAAGCAGATATACCCAAGAGGAGTAGACTGCAAGAAATAATCAAACTTAGTGCAGAAATAGACCAAATAGAAACAAAAAGAACCATCGAAAGAATCAAAAAAACCAAGAACTGGTTCTTTGAGAAAATCAACAAGATTGATAAACCACTAGCCAAACTAACTAGAGGGCAAAAAGAGAGTATACAAATTAACAAATTCAGAAAGGAAAATGGAGACATAACAACTGAAACTGAGGAAATTCAAGAAATCATCAGATCCTATTACAAAAGTCTATACTCCACGAAGTTGGAAAATTTGGAGGAAATGGATGAATTCCTAGACAGATACAGGATCCTAAAGTTAAACCAGGACCATGTAAACCACCTAAATAATCCCATAAGACCTAAAGATATAGAAGAAATCATCAAAAGCCTCCCAACCAAAAAAAGCACAGGCCCAGATGGGTTCAGTGCAGAATTTTATCAGATATTTACTGAGGATATAACACCAATACTCAACAAACTATTGCACAAGATAGAATCAGATGGAATACTACCTAACTCATTTTTGGAGGCTAAAATAACCCTCCTTCCTAAACCACACAAAGACCCTACAAGTAAAGAGAACTTCAGACCAATCTCACTTATGAACATTGATGCAAAAATACTCAACAAAATCCTTGCAAACCGAATCCAAGAACACATCAAACCGATCATTCACCATGACCAAGTAGGCTTCATCCCTGGCATGCAGGGATGGTTTAACATACAGTAATCCATCAATGTAATCTACCATATAAACAAACTCAAAGAACAAAATCCAACGGTCATCTCACTAGATGCTGAGAAAGCATTTGACAAAATTAAATACCCCTTCGTGTTAAAAGTCATGAAAAGAACAGGAATCCAAGGTTCATACATAAACATAATAAAAGCAATATACAGCAAACCAACAGCCAAAATCAAACTTAACAATGGGAAACTTGAAGCAATCCCACTAAAATCAGGGACTCGACAAGGCTGCCCATTCTCCCCCTACCTATTCAACATAGTACTGGAAGTCCTGGCTGGAGCAATTAGACAGCAAAAGGAGATCAAGGGGTTACAAATCAGAAAGGAAGAAGTAAAAACATCACTCTTTGCAGATGACATGATAGTGTACTTAAGTGACCCCACAAATTCCACCAGAGAACTTCGACAGCTGATAAGCAAGTTCAGCAAATTGGCTGGATACAATATCAACTCAAACAAATCAGTAGCCATTCTATACTCAAAGAACAATCATGTGGAGAAAGAAATTAGACAAAAGATACCCTTCACAATAGTCATAAAAATCTATGAAATACCCTGGTGTGACTCTAACTAAGCAAGTGAAGGACCTGTATGACAAATACTTCAAACCTCTAAAGATGGAAATTGAGGAAAAACTCAGAAAATGGAAAGATCTCCCATGCTCATGGATTGGAAGAATCAACATTTTAAAAATGGCCATCCTATCAAAAGCAATCTACAGATTCAATGCAATTCCCATCAAAATTCCAACCCAGTTCTTCATTGAGTTAGAAAGATCAATGTGCAATTTTATCTGGAATAACAAACAACCTAGAATAGTGAAATCCATCCTCAACAACAAGAAAACATCTGGGAGAATCACTATTCCTAACCTCAAGCTATATTACATGGCAATTGTGCTGAAAACTGCATGATACTGGTACAGAAATAGGCATGTGGATCAATGGAATAGAATAGAAGATCCAGAAATGAGCCCTCCTGTATATAGTCACCTGATTTTTGACAAAGGAGCTATAAACATTCAATGGAATAAGGACAGCCTATTCAACAAATGGTGCTGGTCCAACTGGCACTCAGCATGCAAAAGAATGAAAATAGACCCTTTCTTATCTCCTGTACAAAGCTCTAGTGTAAGTGGATCAAAGATCTCCACATTAAACCAGCCACACTGAAACTATTAGATGAGAAAGTAGGGGAAACCTTAGAACACATAGGCACAGGAGAAAATTTTCTGAACAAAACACCAATGACTCAAGCTCTAAGGTCAAAGATTAGCAAATGGGACTTAATGAGATTACAAACTTTCTGTAAGGCTAAGGACATTGTCATGAAAACAAAACAGCAGCCAACAGAATGGGAAAGATCTTTACCAACTCCTTATCAGATTGAGGCCTAATATCCAAGGTATACAAAGAACTCAAAAATCTAGACACCAGAGAATCAAACAACTCTATTAAAAAATGGGGTACAGAGCTAAACAAAACATTCTCAATTGAGTAATGTGGAATGGCCGAGAAACATCTAAGGAAGTGCTCAACATCCTTAGCCATCAGGGAAATGCAAATTATAACAACTCTGAGATTCCATCTCACACCAGTTGGATTGGCCAAGATCCAAAACTCAGATGACAGCAGTTGTTGAGGTTGTGGATAAAGAGGAACACTTCTCCACTGTTGCTGGGGTTGTAAACTGATACAACCACTCTGGAAATCAGTCTGGCGATTCCTCAGAAAATTGGACATAGTACTACCTGAAGATCCAGCTATTCCACTTCTGGGCATATACGCCAGAGACACTCCAATATACAACAAAGATATATGCACCACAATGTTCATAGAAGCTCTATTTATAATAGCCAGAAACTGGAAAGAACCCAGATGTCCTTCAGTAGCTGAATGGATACAAAAAATGTAGTACATTTACTCAATGGAGTACTACTCAGCTATCAGAAACCATGACTTAACCAAATTCTTAAGAAAATTGTTGCATCTAGGGAATATTATACTGAGTGAAATAACCCAGTCACAAAATTACAGATATAATATACAGTCACTGATAGTGGGATGTTAACCCCAGAGGCTTGGACTGCCCCAGAAACAACTCACAGACTGTGTGAAGTTCAAGAAAAAAAAGAAAAGAGAAGAAAACAAAAAAACAACAAAAAAAAAAAGAACAAGAAAAAATATTATGCTTAATCCTTACACACCAAGAAAACTTTAACTTATTCCTGGTTACATCCTGTTTTACATGTACTTTTTGCTCATTGTGACTAGGGAGAGCTTAATGCAATGTATCAAACCTTTAAAAAAAAGAAAAAAAAAAGCCAAGCACTGACAAAAATGTATTTGTATACATTTATTCAAAAATGTTTAAAAATTTTTTTCTTTAATCTTTGTTTTATAAAATAAATTTAAAAAGCTATTCGTATACTTTCATACATTTAAAATGTATACAAAAATGCTGAAAATTTGTACATTTATCTTTGTTTTTTAAAATAAAAAAAAAGTAAAAAAGGAAAGAAGGAAGGACGGACAGATAGAAGAAAGGAAAGAAGAATGGAAAGAAGAAAGTAAAAATGAGTCAAAGAACAGAATCAGAAGAAACATGAATGACCCCTCACTAGTAGATGATAAATAAAGTTTGGTCCAATCAGTTCAAATTAGAAAGAGAGTATGCAATGACCAAAGAGAAACACTTGAGAAAAATATGTTCATATCTATGTGGAAGAATAAAAAGTCCATGTAAACAACAGACTTAGATTCCAATACCGAATTCAATAAGGATACAGTGTGTTCCTCATTGTCTCCATAACTGACAGATGTTAAAAAGTAAATGAAAGAACAACCCAGGAAGGGAAACTCATTCGTGAACAAAACAAACAGACTCAAGGTGCTAAAGAGCAGTTGCCTGGGAGGAAATCCCCCGAAAATTGATGCTAGCATAATATTAGAACAAAAAAGTGTTTAATAAGTGTATTCTCAAGAAACTGATTCAATAACATTTAATGCTTATGGAGTGAGATAACCAGGAACAGTTGTTAGTTACATCAAGTGTATTGTGTACTCTTTACAGACTGAGTACTTGCCTCCAGAGAAAGCAAGCCCAGAACACATTTTAAGGCATTATGGGGAGAAATTTCTTATGTAACTTATATGAGTAATAATTTCGCTGTTTTATTTTAAAAAGAGTATGTCAGGATATTAAAAAATACATATTCAACAAAGCATTTATATGAAGATTTCTTAGTTTCTTTTTTTGTTGTTGTGATAAATACTCTGAGAATAGTAATTTAGGCGAGGAAGGATTTATCTTAGCTAACAGTTTTTGGTAACAGTTTATCATAACGGAATTTACAATACCCAGAGCATGAGGGAATTTGTCTTGTTACAACCATGGGTGAAAACAGAAAGTATGAATACATGAATGCTTGTGCTCAGCTTGATTTTCTTACTCTTACATAGTTCCAGTTCCTTCACCTAGGGAATGGTGCTATCCACAATACACCTCAAAAGAATAAAGACAATTCCCTATAGATATGACATAGGCCAGCTTTATCTAGACAGCCCCTCACTGAAACTTTGTTCCAAGATGAAATTGTTTGACAATTAAACTTACTATGTTAACATGTTAGCTAGTATATATAAATCACTCTGAACTCAAATGTAAGTAACCAAACTATTTAGTAAAAAATGGACAAAATACTTAAAGACAGAATCAAATAGCATAAATAAATGGGAATTAAACACACACAAAAGATGTCCAACATCCTCAGCCATCAGGAAAGCCCATAGAAAATTCATGACTAGATATCACTACATACTTATTAGATTAAGGTGATCAGAAAAAAATGGGAAAGAAAAAAGTTAATAAAAAAAAAGAAAGAGAAAAAAAAGAAAACCCCTGGCAACTCAAGATGCTGGTGATAATACTAAATACACAGTGTTGAAATTATTGTAGGCTCAAAAAAAAAAAAAAAAAAAAGACATAAAATCACCTTTCAGGATAATTGTATAAGGAGAGTTACAGGCCCATAGAAATAATTAAGGGTTGATGAAGTCCTTGATGGGTTTGAGAGTACCTTAGAAGAGTTAGAGCATTGCCTTACAGGCAGCTTGGTGGGGTCTTAGAGGTAAAGGGAGAGCCTTGAATTCTGCAAGGTAAAAGTCTCTAATGTAACAGTTTCCAGCTATTTCTGATGGAAATGCAGCATACTTCAGTCACTCTAAAAAAAGAGTTTGCTTCTTAGACGTTAAATTAATCCTGTCTAAGTAGTTTTGTTTGAGTGTGTTTGAGAAAATAAAATCATATATCCACATGAATTTTTGAGTTAACATAGCCATAGTATTTACTTTTATAAAACTGGAAGCAGCCAATTGTCCTCTCATGAAGAAATGAATACATACATTGTGATAATTCTTTTTCATGGATTATTAACCAGCAGGAGGAAGAGAGTGTTGTACCCAGAATCCTAAATGTATCCTAGGAATAATATCGTTACTCTAGAAGACCTGTCTCACAAGATTGTGTGCTGTGTCATCACCATTTAAATGACAACCCCAAAAGGCAGCACTGTAAGAGCAGACAGTAGTTTGAGGATAGTCTTTAGCTGAGGCCTATCAGGTATGAAGCCACTAGATGAGGGAGAGTCCTGAAAATTATTCTCTCTTGATTATTTGGTGGTTACATAAGCCTGCCTGAGTGTCTAAATCTACAGAACAATCATGACTGATACAAACAGTAGACAGCAGGCAGCTTCAGTCAGGCCAGCACTGAGTCACAGGTACTGGAGCCAATGTCATTGTGTGGCTTTAAATATTGGACTGTGGTTATGTAAGGCAAAAGTCTGGGCATGTGGGGACTCTCTGTTCTATCTTTGTGATTTCTACAGGAACTGTGTCCTATTTTTAAAATTTGTATGAGTGTCTAAAATTATTTCAAAGTGTATATGTGTGTATGTAATTTTGAAATGAATATATACTATTTCAAAGTATCTATCTCTCTCTCTCTCTCTCTCTATATATATATATATATATAGATAGATAGATATATATACATATAGATATAGACATAGACATAGATATAGATATATTTCTGTGTGCAATCTGTATACTTTAAATAATGTATGCATAGTCAGAGATATGTGTAAATAAGGTGATTTTTATTAAATTTTAATATTCATTTTTATAGTCTTCAAATTCTAACAAAATAGACAATTAAATAAATGTTTTCCTTTGAATCACACAAAATTTCAGATAACCTAAGAAATGTGTAAGTTAAAGAGTTGTTTAAAATGGCTGGTACCTAATTAAACAGAATAATCTGCCCTTTTGATGAACATAAAGGATTACTATAATTGGTGCTCAAAAGTAGTTTTTGGCTTATAAAATAATTCTCACACATAAAGGAGCCAATCTAAACTGTGGATGCATCATACATGTGGTGTATGTACCTCATTGATCCTAAATGAAGAGTGGGGTTAAGAGAGAAGATGTTTGAGTACATCTGGATCCTCTAAAGTACAGAACCTTCCATATCCCATGTTTGGCCTGCCTTGGAGTTGCAGATATGGAAGATGTAGATCCCAAATTTTAAAATTATTCATAGCTGATAATTATGGCAGGTCTTTAGAATCTGGAGAGAGTTAACTGATACAAGACTGCTCTGGTTGGATCTGCTGCTATCTTGCTGTTTACCAAATGCAATGAAAGCCTCATCTGAGTCAAAGGGGCTGTCACTCTGGGGCAGAAGAAAGAGCTGGGGAAACATATTTGTAGAAATGGCCAAAGGTCTTGTTAGAGAGACACATGGTGGTGTTCATTTCCCTTGTCATTTGGAATAATTTTGTTCTATTTTAGGGCAAAGAGACTATTACTGAGAAGATATTACTTGTGTGTAGATTAGTTTAAGCTTCCCAAGCTTGCCCTAAGTTCTAGGGAGGTCTGGCTTTCTACCTGGCTATACATCTCCCAGCCCACACTCTTTACCCTGTAGCCTACAATTACATTCCTAGTATTGTGGTGAGTTCCTTATAGTTCATAATAACAGAATTATTAGGCTACAGAAGGTGAACATTCACCAAGCATCCTGTGGCTCAAATGAGCAGTTCTCTTCCAGAAGCATTAACAGATGTTTTCTTGTTGGCCCTGGGTACTCGTTTGTTGAGCCCTTTAATAAGTCTTTCTGACCCCAATACCCCCTTTTGTTTGCTTGGCTTAAACTTATTTATTGGAAGTGTTTGATGTCTTATGTTCTTCAGATCAGATGTATGGCCCAAAGACCACTAAGTAGTTTCCCTTCAAAAACATGAAAAGGACAAAGAGATGGGATGCCAGATTTCAATACTAAATAAATTTTCACATGTCTTAAAAGGAAATTCATCTTTTTTTCATCTTTCCATTGGTATCTGTATCAGCATTTTCATTAAAGCGCAATCAGAAGAGGGAAATATATATGCAATGCTTAAACCCCAAAAGAAAAGAATTCAATATAAAGTATAATTTTTCTACTGAAATAGAACACTTAGGATTTTGACATTTCATATTTATTGTGATTGCAGATATAAAGTTGCAGGACTAATGGAGCCAATTCCTGTTTGCTCATCTCAATTTTCCTTGGCCTTCACTTTCTCATACTGGCTTTACCATCCCATCTATAGAAATATTTTTTCTACCTTTTGAAAAGTTACAGATGTGATATTTCTATGCAAAACCACACATATACTAAAAGTAAAAATATTATGAAATTACCAGTTACTATACTTTTTCCTATTTTTCTTAGCCTATAAAGTGTACTTTTTCATCTCTTTCTGTATTGCTTGTATAGCAAAGAAAATAAAATTCACAGGCAGCTTCCACACTGCATATAACGTCATAGTCCTGCTGTCTTCTTTAACAAGGAAGAGCCCTGTTGTACTGGTTGTTCATGACCTTGACTTCTGCAGAATATGGTTCAGCTAAATTACAGGCCAGCTGTATGCTTAGACTTGTCTGATTTAGTCTTAAAGCTTTACTGATTTACTTAAGCTATAAAAAATGATACCATCTTTCCCAGGAAGACCAGTCAGGAGGACTGTAATATTTATTCACCTTTTGTTAGTGTGGGTTGTTCATACTGCTTCCTTTGGTGACTGCCAGATATCCCACTGACAACAGAACTATGTTGCTTCAAAGATACATGCACAACAATGTTCATAGCAGCTCTATTTATAATAGCCAGAAGCTGGAAAGAACCCAGATGTCCTTCAGAAGATGAATGGATACAAAAATTGTGGTACATTTACGCAATGGAATACTACTCAGCCACCAGAAACAATGACTTATCCAAATTCTTAAGAAAATGACTGCATCTAGAGAATATCATCCTGAATGAGATAACCCAGTCACAAAAGAACAGACATAATATGAAGTCACTGATAGTGGGATGCTAACCCCAGAGGATCGCACTGCCCCAGAAACAACTCACAGACAGTGTGAAGTCCAAGAAAAAAACAAAACAAAACAAAACAAAACAAAAAAAGTCACGCTCAATCCTTACACACCAAGAACACATTGACAAATTCCGGGTTACACCCTGTATTACATATACTTTTTGCTCACTGTAAAAAAAAAGAAAAGAAAAAAATTGTATTGATTGATATTTTCTACAACATTCTTTTCTTTCTGTTAAACTCTCTAAAATGTTTTTCTAACGTCTAGGACCACCAGGGGACTATTGCCTGCAAATTTTTCACTGCCTTATTTACCATGTGGAAAGAGTTTGGTTAAATTCTGTGTACTAGAAACACTCTGCTTCTCCTTTAGATGTTTTGTGTACTATTGTTTTTTCTAGGAAACCCCATTGTGGTTTTTATTGTTTCTATGTGCCCTTTTACCAATAAAAGATGGTTTATAAAAAAAAAAAAAACAGAACTATGTTGCTTGATAATCACCCAGATATTTGCAGGATGCATGCTATGAAACAGCTCACATTAGCTCCAAATGCCCAGCTCCTGTGTTTGCTGTGATATTTGTGGGTAGGCAATATACCATGGGGAAGAGCATTTCCCTCTGTTTTTGTTTTCTCAGCCATGTATAACTTTGTTTTGGTGTAGGCCATCAATTCTTATGTATTCAAAGGGGTGCTGTCAGAATTTATTGTGTTTATAATGCTCACTTTATTTTCTTTGACAGAAAGAGCTTCTTCAAACTGGCTTCTAATACTTCCTTGTTTATCCCATGTTCATTTCCTGATGCAACCCAGCTGCTCATGTTGCATCTTACATATTGCCAGCCCCAGCCTAAAATCAGCCCTTCATTGGAGAATTATATTCAGAAAGCAAGGGCTGTAGGTACCTGCATTCAATCATACTCTGGGAGCCACAATTTTTCAGCAGACTGAGCATGGAAGCATGATGCTTATATTTGCATACTCTATGTATATTACACAGAAACATGCATGTTCACACACTTGGTAACCAGAGGAAATTTCACTGTGCAAACATTATTAGCTGGACTGACAACAAACTAATGTCACTTAGAATTGTATTCTATGGGACCATTATTGTACATGGTGTTGTCACTAACTGAAGTATCATGATAATACAATTTGTTGGTTTTTAAAAAATCTTATTATGAATATAGTATCTATCCATATTCCCTTCTGGTCTCATCTACCCTTTTTATTTTATTTTTACAAGGTTCATTATGTTCTCCTATGGTGTTGCATGCAGCACAGTTCATTTAACCACCTGTCCTATGGCTATTCTCTCAAAATTTAAACATTCTGTCCTGGAGTGAGAAGTGAACTTTTAAGAATTAGTAAGTTCAGACAATCACAGTGCCTCTAGTCAAGGTCATATAGCAGTGATCACTGCTGGTAAGAGAGACACTTGGACTAGGAAATGTATCTGAAGATTGTACAGGGAGCCCCTAGGATGCAGACTTTGTGATTCATCACGTCTTTGTGAGTCTGCTTTTGGATAATTCAGCTGCCTTTGTATTAGTCATGCTCCTGTAAGTGACTACTTGAAGAAACTCATGGCTTCACCCAGCTAGAATTGAGGAGAACTCTTTCTTGGGTCTGCTATTTGCCTATCTTAAACATGTATAGACATTTGTTAATATCTATCCAGGAAGAGACATGCAACACCACCCTTATTTGAATGAACATCCAAATTCAGTTATTTCTAACACATGTAGTTACACATAACATTTCAAAGAAAATATCTTGTGCTCATGTGTCTTTTGTTTTTAATGTTACATCTTCCAAATAACTTCTAGGACTGGGATTGTTGAGGCCAAAAACTAAAAGTTGTGGCTTAGTTATATCTTGACAATTTAGCTTCTTCAAGATTGCACTGATTTTCCAATCTCATCAGCCCATTTCCTAGCAGTCCCATCAAGTGCAATAGCTACTCATCAAGTCTTCAGGCAGGATTTATCAAAGCTGGGCAGTGTGGTAGGATCTGAAGTAAAAGCTTCATCCTGTGCAAGGAGAACAGGTCCCAATGAGGGAAAAGGAGGTGCAGTGTCAAAGGTAAGTGTGTTAAAGATATCACCAAACTAGACTAAGACATACTATGCTCTCTTGTAATTTGTGCCTGAGGCCAGACAGCATTACTGAATAGGTGGCATCTGGAAGAGCAATGGGCCTGGATAATGAGTGATGTCATATTAGTCACTTGCCTTGCCTATAGTTTTTCTTTCTTCGGGACTTTGCTTTCAGGAAGGGACATTTCATAGAGAGGTGGGGGAACAGGTTACCTGCCTATGTGATAGAAAGTTTTAAAGTTTCCATGTGAAAAGCAGTAAAGAGTAAATCATGTTCTGAGTTCCCCAGAAAACTACAACAAACTGGAGTTAAGAAATTCTAGAATAAGCACTTGTCTTAGAAAATATGCATGTAGTTATCATATGCTAAGAAAAATTATCTGTGCAAATGATGCAAATTTAAGATGAGGTGCATAGCTACTAACTTCATTGACAGTGAATACCTTGGCTTTCTGCTGTGAAACCAACCCTCTGAGTATTTCCCTATTACTTAAGTTGATGTAGTATATCCCTGGTTTTCTCCAGCTATAGGATATAGTTGGCTTGTGACTTGGGCTATATGTAGGCACCACTCCATCCTTCCTCAGGATATGTGCCCTCTTCCTATCCAGTCCTGAGCCCACTGTCAACCTATGGCTTTTGAACATGCTGATCCCTTTGCACACAAGTCATATACTTTGATAGTGACAACCAAAATTAACTCAAATTCTCTTCTTAAAACCTGACTTTTGTTGTATTTGTTTAGTATTTTCCAAAAACCACATATCAAATACTTGATCCCCATGATGGCAGTATCCTATGATGTTGGAAACTAGCATAAAGTTTGTAGGTTATTGGTGGATGTGTCCTTAAAGAGACAGTGGGTCCCAGATGTAACCCTCCTTCCTTTCTTTTTGTTTCCTGGATCCTCAGGTAAGCAAGTATGTTCTTCCATGATGTGCTTCTTTGCTCCAGGCTCTATTGAAAAGAAACCTTCAAAACTGAGCCATGGCAAATTTTCCTGTTCATAAATTATCTCATGTAATTTGTTATAGTGACAGAAAAAAATGGATAACACAACCTACTATGAGTATGCGTCCATAACCAGAAATACAAAATATTCCCATTGCCATATTAATGAAATAAGGACACAACAGCTCCAAGGTATGGTTGAGGAGAAAGATTTTGTTATAGATATGAAGGAGAGTGCTGGGCCATGAGAGCAGAGAGATAGAGATGAGAAAGAGAAAGAGAAGGGACAGGGACAAGAAAAAAAAGAAGCAAGCAGACAAAGAGAACACATGCCCCAAATGTCAGGGTTTTATAGGGAAGCAATGCTCATGGGCTAAAGAGGGTTAGGGTAGAGGGTACAATGAGAAGATCTGCAAGGTACCATGAGTAGAGTAAGCCTGGAAGCCTGTATGAACTTTATATAATAATATGGATCAAAGTTAGCCAATTGTCCTAGGCTTCTTTGGTACCTGACACCACATGCATTGCTCACCTGCTATATCTTAGTTACCTTTATCTGAATCTTGCTGTGTCTAGGATGGGTGGTTTTGCTTTTAAACCACACTCGTGTTTATACTCTGTGCCCATTTTCTTGGCAATGGTGTTAGTTCTTCAATCTGCCTGACCATGGTCTGTGTATTTGTCTCACCTTTTAAGGTTACCCTGACTTTAGTAGTCTTGTTGCATAGAGGATGCCCTAGTTGAAGTTTGGGGATTTCCAACACCCCTATATTCTCCACGGGCTTTGAGGAGGCACACTTATCTCCTCACTCTCTCTCAGGTATCACTCTTGCAGCTGAGGTCTCCTGCCTGACCTCTACTTACCCAAGGACTTTCTGTTTCTTTGTCTACCCTATAAAATGTACAGCAGCTCATTCCCCTTAAGATAACCCCTATGACTCCTTCAAGAGGCTCCAAATGCTCATGACAGACTCTAATGTCTATAAGTTATCCATTTCTCTTTCCATCTAATTTCCTAGAATTGCCCCCACATTATCTCATTTCCTATTACTAATAACCATGCCATGCAGACTGGGTAAATTTTATACAAACAAAACAAAAACAAACAACGGACTTATATGTCTTACAGTTCCTGGAGACAGGCAGAGGTGCCCCATCTGACAGTGAGCCCAATGATGGAAGAATGCCTAATCAGAATAGGGTATTGCATGGGAAGGGTCAAGGAGTATATGGATCATTTCTGGTTTCTTTCTCATCTTAAAAATCCATTAGGATTAATTGTGACACCGCCCTATTGGCCTTATCTATTCCTAGTTATTCCTGCCTCCAGATGGTGCCGCTGGACTTGTTCTCACTCTCTTACTTCCATTGACACATACTTTGAAATAGATTTCATAGCATATGATTTCTGGGAGGTATTCTTATTTGCATTTAAATGTGAGATATATCCACAACCACATGTGTTTGGACACTCTGTCCAAGAGTTCATAAAATTGTAGGAGATGGAGCCTAGCTGCAGAATGGGTCACTGGAGGGAGAACTGTTGAAGGTTATAGCCTGGCCCTCTTTCTAGACTTGGCTGTCTGTTTCATGGTCTGCTAAGACATAGGAAGTGATAGCCACAAACTCCTGCCTACAGACTGAGCCACTCTAGTTTCCATGCCTCCCCATCCTCACAGAGTCAGTCTTCTGAAACCAGGAGGCAAATTAAGCCTCTCCTTCCTTAACTTGCTTCTTGTCAGTTATTTTATGACAGCATTAAAAAAAGAAGTAACCAATATACCACCCAAACTGTGCAAACATGTAAGAGAATGACTGCACCTGAACTCTTGAGATCCCAAACTATGATTCATCTCACAATAGTATTTGCCAAAGTTGCTTTCCCAGGCCTCAGGAACAATAGCAGAAGCATTATAGGTAGCTGGGGCTTTTTATCTTAATCACATACTTGTAACTAATCAGAAAATAAGGATTTAAATGAATAGTACGTGTATTTGAAGCATAATTGTATGCCTATCATCTTGCTTCACCTCCATGACTAAAGACTTACCACAAGCTGCACCAGGGATGAATTTTAATGAGTTATGTTTCATTTGGCTACTGCTTTCAGAACATCAGATTTGAAAGGCCTTAAGTAGATATTTCTCAAATGAGAATTGAGTTTGCTTTTTTCCTAGAACAAATGCTTATTAGAAGAAATTTCCCTTTTACAACATGTCATGTATGTACAAGCTCCTCTTACTATATATAGCCTTTCCAATGTGATCCTTTGCCTGGTCCATAAGCTTCAGGTATGTCTTTGACACAAGTGGGTAGAAATATCAGCTATTTGCAGCTCTCTTCATTGGTGACTGTTTCAAAAGACTAAGCAAACATTTTACACGAGGAAATGAAACCTCATGCAAAACATATTGATCCATGAGAATATTGTCTGCACTGGGAGATGAGAAAATGGGATCTGGGATTTGAAAAGCTGCAGCCAAGAGGGGAAAAAAAAACCAAAGCAGGACAAAATATGAATAAGTTATTCACAGGGCATGATTTCTGGAGGTGAGCTACACAATAGTGAGTTCTAGCTTCATCCTCAGCTATACATTTGAACACTAGTTAACACACCATGTCAGCCTCTCCACAGTTCATTGGTAAATCTCCTTCAGTTAGAGGGATGTAACTCAGTATTTCAGGGCAGTGTGCCACTTCTTTGCTGCTGTCTAGTGAAACTCCTTTTGTTATCCATAGTTCTCAACCTTTCTAATTCTGCAGCCCAATAATACAATTCCTTCTATTGTCATGACCCCCAGTGATAAAATTATTTCATTGCTACCTAATAACTCATTTTATTACTGTTATGAATTGTAAGGTAAATGTCTAATATGGAGGATATATGATAAACCCCAAAGTAGTAAAGACCCACTTTAAAAACTGCTGCTTTAACCTCTTCCTGTCTCTCTGCCTACCTTAGCTCTGCCCAGCTCTGAATCACACTGGGAGCCCCCAGATTATAGGGGTCAGTTATTAGCAGGAAGATGGCAGGAATCAATTCTTTATCTTCTGCAAGACAAGTCCCAGAGAATAGGGAATAGAGACTTCCTCCCATCCCTTTCAGTCACTTAAATTTTGGTTTTGTTCTGTTCTACATTAACTTTAATTTTCATCATTAATCATTCATAAAAATGTATTTTTATATTTCAGGGTTTTCAGGTTAGTGTCTCCTAAAAGTATAGAAAGTCTTCTCAAGGAATACAAAGTCTTTAAGGACCATTGAACTAGATGTAACTGAGATAAATAAAAGATTTTTATTTTATTTATTTATTTTATCATTTTTAAGTTTATTTATAATTGTTATCTGTCTTATAACAGCCCTCTAACACAGTTTTGTTATATTAAGTTTGTTTTGGAGCCTGATATGCAAACAGGAAGAGGATCCACCATGCTCAGTTTACACAGTACTAGGAATCAACCCCAAGAATTTACTGCATGCTAAGCAAATTTCTTACCAACTGAGCTACATCCCCAGCCTGTTGTGGATTTACATTTGTTTCTATTTTACAATCTCATGATACAATTTTAATCTATGGGCAACCTAGGCACAAATAGTGGAAATTAAGCACATGCTCCTAAAATATGGCCAAGATGATAAGTGAATTATTCAGGACAATTGTACTCAAATCCTGATATGGGCCTTCTTTGTATTCTGTGTTTGTCAGACAGCAGATCTCTGAGTCATATATATAGTTACCACAGAATGGGACTACAGAAGATATCATGGTTTATAATGTGACCTGATTTTGAGTAACACAAAAAACAAGGACTTTGTATTAGTTTTGTTTCTATTGCTGTGATAACCACCATAACCAAAAGCCAGAAGAAAGAGGTTTATTTCATCTTTTATTTCATCAACTTTAGACCATCCTGAAGAAAGTTCTGGGTAGAAACTGAAACAGAGACCATGGAAGAATGTTGCTTACCAGATTAATCTCCATGACTTACTCAACTTGTTCTATTATACAACCTGGGACCACCTTCCCAGGGGTGATACCACCCACAATGACTGGAACCTCCTACATAAACCATTAATCAATAAAATACTCCACAGACTTGTCCTTAGATCAATCTGATGGAGACATTTCTCAGTTGAACTTGTTTATTGTTGTTGTTGTTGTTGTTGTTGTTGGGTAAGGCTATAGGTGAGTTCTGCATCCAGAAAAGTGCACTGAGTTCTTTCTGTGCTGGGAGATACCTTTCATCTCTGCCTGCCTAGTGCTCAGAACAAGTCAGATTAGTAGAGAACAGTACTGCAGAGAATTTCTGGGTAGGTCATGATTCTGCCAAGGAAGATTGAGACAGTCTGTCAAGTGCTGGGAAATCTCTGATGAGGAATGGTATTTTTCAGGAGAATTCCCATATAAATTGAGGACATGAGCTCTGTGTGTTCATGGGAAAGGTCTCATAGACACTGAATACTGTGCCTTCTGTTTAATAAATGGAATGTGTAGTAAGACTAAGAAATCAGCTGCAGATTTTGTTTAATTCTCAGAGATTCGGGTTTACATAGGTTTACGTTGCTAGCAACTGCTGGCTCAATATAATGAGCCCACTCAGAGTTCCTTTTAGTGAAACTTTTCTGCCAAGATAGCCAGATGGAGGAAGGAGGATGACTTCAGTTCCCCACACTGGTGATGAGTCCTGGAAGTAGTCTAAAAGACAGGGATGAGTTGAACTTTGCCCCCTAGAAATAGCCAGCCTTGGTTGCTCACATTGCTAGAGTGTGGAATTGAATGAAGATTAGCAAAATAAAGATTGACCTTGTGACTATTTAGCAATGAAAAAAGTAATATAACAATTTAGAGCCATCAGCCCAGTGGGGAGATATGCCAGTCAAGGGATCAACCAATCAGCAGGCACAGATTGCAGGGCCAGCAGCCTATCCTCTGCCTGGCTTCATGCTGCTCACAAGGAGACACCTTATGAATCCTGAACTTCTGTATTTCCCACTTGCTGCAGATGTTCCCATCAGTGCCCTAGGAAGGGGATTTACAAAACAGCTTCCCTACAAGCCACATCTGTTCTGTGTGGGTAGTGCCTCGTATTTCATCTACTTGGGTGAAGAAATCTGCACATCTCTTGGTCTGGCTGCATCTCCTCTTCTCCCTATTTAGTGACTCCATACCTATGGTCACTTAAACCCATGAGAATCCTACAGATGGTAGAGCAAAGGAAGCATTACATGCCATGATGTTCTTATTTTCTCTGTGATTTCTCTTGAATTTTGAAAATCCACTTTAATCACACTGATTAATTATTTCAGTGTCATTTAAGAGGAACTCTGTAACTTCAATATATGGTTCAGTTAAGAATCTGCAAAATACTTATTGTCCTGAAACCCATTTCTTTTACTGTATAGGGACAGTGCTGTAATTCTACAAAGGTAAAGCCAGAGACTATAGTGCTAGCATGCTCGGGTGTAATTGAACAGCAGATTTCAGTCTTGACTGTCTGGGAAATTTTCAGTATTTTTGTGTCTACTGCCACACCTCCAAAGCCAACTTGAAACATTAAGAAGCAAAGTCATCAGAGTCCTGGTGGCAAAATGAAAGGAATATATAGACACAGCTGAAACAAAACAGTTAGTTTTATGCAGTTGGCTATGAGTTCAAATACAGCACAGAGCCTGGAATGAACAGAGGGGCTGTCTGAACAATGTTGTCATTTGTCAAGGATGTCAACTTTTTCCAGCCTCATATTCATTTGGCTACTATAAAATGGAAATGGCAATAACAGTTGAATGGTTTCTAGAGTTCCCATGAGACACAATGACCTCACTAGCACAAAATTGTTTGTAAATTAAACATCAAAACCTCATATCATAAAAGCTAAGAACCTATGCAAATGTACCAATTTGTTGCCCATGAATCAAAATCTCTACCCACATCAGGACAGCTTTGATCTGTACTCTGAGAATGTAAAGGCCCAAGGAAAGATGACCTTTGCCCTCTGAGTGTGATCTTAGACCCTCCTGAATTTGTCACCAGCAAACCCTCTCAGGCACTTTCTACAGAGGTGGCCCTCCAGCAGTACAATTCAACAGTGCACACTTGTGGTCAGAGATCTTTTTCCTGCTTTACTAGTTTTTGAGATCTAGAAGCCCTAGAGATGACAGGTGAAAAGGTACCATGTAGCAAACTAAGCACAGGGTGTCCCTTCATCCTGATGGGTGATTCCTTGCTATGCAGGGTCTGGGCAATTCAGTCCTGGAATCTTGTATGAATTATGCATTCCTGACAGCTATTTTGATTTTCATTTTAGATAGCAATAATGATAGTAATTTTCATTTTCCTTTACTGTTCTGAAGTCCATATGGAGGATTGTGGATTGAATAAAATGAATTGAAATTCTACAGATGTAGTTCTATGGAAATAACACTGTATAGTCCCAGACACATGGTACAGATACTGCACCAAACTGGGGACTCAAAGAATAGGGATCAGCAGGACAGAGGCATGATAGGGAGCTGGCCTTATAGTCTCCAAAGATGACTTTTGCTCTGGGGAGTGAAAGTGGAGGGCCCCCTACTCCTTAGCCCTACCTGTACATAATGGAGAGAACCGGCCCTGTGTGGATAGTGAGTGGGTCACTAGCTTCCATGGCAGGACCATTCAAGGACACATATGTTTATTTGAGTGAACCCAATGCCCCTTGCTTGTTTTCTCTGTTAACTAAAGAGAAACAAAGTTCATACACACAGTTCCTCACCTCTCAGTGTAGTACTATGCTGTCTGCCTAATAGCTAGAGTTTCCAGAAGTTTTATGAGAAAAAAAATTACCAATGGAACAATTTTCTTTTTGTCCATTAATTAATTTATTCACTTTACATAACTAGTTGCTGCCCTCCTTCTGGTTCCCCCACACACAGTCCCTTTCTCTTTCTCCCCTTTTCTTATCTTTGCAGGGCTGGAGGCCTCCTCTGGGTATCTCCCTACCCTGACACATCAAGTCTCTTCAGGGCTAGGTGCATCTTCTCTCACTAAGTCCATACAAAACAGCCCAGCCAGAAGAGTGGATTCCATAGACAGAAAACAGCTTTAGGGACAGCCTCCATTCCAGTTTCTGGTGGGAAGAAAGCACATGAGGATCGATCTGCACATCTGCTACATATGTGCCAGGGAGGGAAGGGTTCTAGGTCCATTGTCATCTGTTTATGGCTCCAGGCTGTTCTGATGGATGGAAAGTCTATTGAGGCAGGTGTCAAGTAGAATCATCCCATAGCTAAACTCCATAGTATATACTCAACAGACTCCATATTGCAGCAGGATCTGAAGAACAATGACCTCTTTGAAGAGGAAATGATCCATCACTGCTTTGTTTTTAGAAACAGTGTCTGGAGTAAGCTAGGTAAAATAAAGTTTGGAAAGGCAACTTTGTTTTTTGATGAGATAAAAATTTATGGTGGGTGTGGGTTAAGATACAAATCTGTCTGATAAATTATTGATTGTTGAATCATGATTTTACCAGACTATATAGAATGTCATATGTAAAAAGTTCCTGGCTGGCAGGGAGACAGCTGGGAGAGGGTGTCCCATGGACTTCCTGAATCTGAGAGTTCTTGGGGAAAGCATGGAGCTGCTGAGATAAAGATACCCTGCAGTGTCATGTGGCCCTAATGGTGTCGACACTAGTATAGAATAAAAGGTTACCACACTTTTTATTTACTGCAACAGGTGGGTGGAGCTAGCAAGAGGTATCCATCTGAGAAGCAAGCATGCACAGGACATACAAGCTATAGAGGTAGTGTTTTTCCCATTGCTGAGTTCTAGAATCATCCTATCTGATATTCCCAGCCCACTCACCAAACCAGCTAACAGCAGATTCCCAGGAAATTCTCACCAGGTCTATGAAAATCCCATGTGCCACTGTATCACAGTGAAGGGAGAGCTACATTTATAGGCATCTTCTCCCAAAACAGCTGTCAGATTTCCATGAGGGAAGCTGCACATCTGTGTGGAGCTCAGGCCCTTTATATTCTGACTCAGATCAGAATCAAAGATAACTGGAGGGTATCCAGAGACAGAAATTCTTCTTCTATCCATACTATCCTCACTATGTCCAGAGTACTAAAGCAAAATGCATCTAAGGAATGTTTCTTCAATGTCTCTCAAGGCTACTATTTTTAATGCCCATAACCCTACACCAAGATCCTGAAGATATGCGAAACAGGATACTCCTCTCTGGCCTCCTAAATAAACTCATTGTAAGTCTATGATGTCCTAAGTTATAATGAATTTAATACCTGGAGGAAGCTATGGTAAACTTAAAAAAAAAAAAAAAAAACTATAAGTTGAACCACAATGAGCTGGAGGACCATTTGTATCACAATTCTTTTTCATAAGGTTTTTAGCTACCATTTAACTGTCTAAGAGCTTTGGACTGGGAAAGCCTTTGCACTTCCTGAACTTGTTCAGTTTTTCAGCTGATACACCCTTGTTTGAGGTTTACTCTTGCAGATGATCATGATAACATGAACATCAGCAACAGCATCTAGAACAACAGCCAGGAAGAGCCTGCTTCATTCAGCCTGGTGGCATTTGCCTACTTTTTCACTGATGTCTGCCTTTTCTTCCCACTGTCTCTGCAGAGTGACTACTCCAGTGACACAGAGAGTGAGGACAACTTCCTCATGATGCCTCCACGGGATCACCTGGGACTCAGCGTCTTCTCCATGCTCTGCTGCTTCTGGCCTTTGGGCATTGCCGCCTTCTACTTGTCCCATGAGGTAAGGCCTCCATTAGCTGGTGACTCAGTTTTGTTCTTGTAGCTATGACACTGCCTTCAGAAACAGAACTGATGACCAAAGCAAATGTCTAGCCTGCTAGAGGGCAGATGTCATTTGCAGGCTTGACTTTTAAATGAGACTTGGTTTAAATGTCACTGTGGGGAAAAACATCTGGAGCATATTAGAGATAACATTGTGAACACTGGACCTGGTTAGAAGGATAAAAATGAGATTAGTTTTCCTTGTTAAAGGCTCATTTTTAAAAAGTATTTATATAACAGAGCCTGGTCCTCAGGTGTCCATGTGAACCCCTGTTGAGTGGGAGACTCCAAAGGTACCAATTCCCAGCTCAACTTACTATACTGCACCCCAATGGAACCCAGGTTTTAAAATAAGTTTTTCCTAGCAAAGAATGAGACAGCCTTCCTATTCTTATGCATCAAAGAAAGGCATTTATATATACCAATTAAAACATGAATTTACCATCACCGCTTCCCACATCTATTGTCCAAAGCAGAACAGGGAGAAAAGCAACCACATGTAATACAGAGTACTAGAAATTCGGGTGTATATCAGGATTCACCAGGTGATAGATGACCCCTGGGGATGCCATGATACCCCTGCTGGCTTATAGAATTCTGAGACTGAGGCTGTAAACAACTGACTTACTTGAAATCAATTTTTCCTGGTTTGAACATTGCTTTACTACCTAAACTAGTAGTTACTTCTTGACGGCTTCTGAATCGATAAATCTTGTTGAGGGAACCCTTGCATAACTCTCTTTGTGACATCAACAAAGTAGGAGGTAGGCTGTGTATGTGGTGGTGGGGGAACACATATGGACTCAAACAAAGAGGGTGGAACAGGGCACAGTACCTGTTCTGTGCTGTTCGTTGGTCTCATTCTAGAAGATAAGCACTAGAGTAACTGACTCTGGACCCCTAAGGTCATTCTAAGAGCTTGTTCTAGAGTCAGCCCTAGCCTGGAGGGTCTATGCATGTATCTCTTTTGTGAATGTGTTCTATGAATGCTGCAGAGCATGATTTCCAATTATAAACTTGTGTGAAAATACAGATTCCTGGGTTTAGGCAATTGTGAGGTAAAGCAGGCTCAGATTAGTTTGGCTACCAAGGCCTCCAAAGGCACTACTCATGCAGTACATATAGATTTGGAGAAAGACCTGTTTGAGGTATCCTTGATGAGTGCAGTCTGCTTCTGCCTAAATAAGCAGTACCCTAAGTATGGGTTAGATAATAAGCCACACTAATAAAGGAGAGGTCAAGACAATGAAGTGAAAAGAGGTAGCTCATTGCTCTACAAGGGCATTGTGGTTCTGACTCATAAGCTAAACATGCTACCAACAGCATGCAGACACTGGGTCTTGCACTTCAAATCTGTGTCATCACAGATTAAGAAAGACATGGCGTATCTACTCTCCTCCGCACAGATCATACCAACAATGCATGAAAACCAGAGTTGAGCTTTGCTATCAAGCTTTGGAGTGGGGGTGGTGTTCTTACTTTATGTTTCACTGGCAGAGGTTTCACCTCTTCCCAGGGTATTGAGAGCACTAGATAAATGGGTTGAGAAATAATGAACCTATGTGTCCATACCAGAGGCCAGCTTCATCAAACCTGCTACTAATCTTAGACAGATTTCTGGGCTAGGTGAGGCAGGCTTAGAGTTGCTTGGCCTCCAAGGTCTCCAAAGGAACTGCCCATACTGCAGATGAGGGTATATGAGGCTTTGGAGAAAGAAGACCTGTGTGAGGAATCCATGGTGGGGGTAGTCTGCAACTGTCTATATAAAACCATTCCGGATGATCCCTGCTTCTTCGTATATCCTTCAGTGAAGTCCTGTCCTCTTCTAGGTAAAACAAGTTGTGGCCAAAGATATTCCAGCACTCAGAATCTCATCTCACAAATTAAGTTGCTCTTTATATGGTAAGAACCTCTTATTCTTGGAAGGATTCAAGGTGTTTAATACCTTTAGTAGTCAAGATGATTTTTATTGTTTGGTAAGAAATATGGAGTACATTTTTTGTACCAGCTTTTAGTGACCTTTTGGTTTTGGATGTAAGGCTCAAGAAATTGCAGAAGGTAGCATGAGTCTGTGCTGGTGGAGAAGGGAGATGGTCTCTGCTCCTCTCCCTACTCCCCAGCCTCCATTTGTACTATAATTAGACAATGGAGACACTGCTGTGGAATCCAGAGCTGTACTGCTGTTTCCAATAGAACTGTCTTAATGGAGTCCCCTTTGCAGGGCCTATTCCCAAGTGCTTTATACTTGGGGCTTGTATGCTGAAACACTTCCCAGAAACTCAGCCCAGCCACAGGCTGCTGTGCATTCTGTTTATGCCTCTGCATCCCAAACTGCAAACAGGAAAGAAATCTCCAGGCTATTTGAGGAGAGCATGCAGCTGCCAAGAGGAGAGTGCATGGAATGGAATAGAACAGACACACTCTCAGAATTAGGCTTTAAATTGAATCAGCACTGGCCTGGGCAATGCCAGCTGGGACTTCTAATCCTGGGGCTCGGAGGGAGAAGCCCAGTGCCTTCTCTGAAGGTTCTTTGCAGATGTTGTCAAGGCCCCAGAGTTCTCAGCTGTGGAGCCTCACCCCTCTTGGGAGCTACACCCCAGCCCAGCTCTATTCTGAAGCCTTGCTCCCCAAGACTGTGGTGCTGCTTGCAAGAAATCTTCGACATTCACATGTGACTTGAGTTGTTTGTTGTTGTGCTTTTTTTTCCCTTTCTTACAAAAACTATCTCAATGTATCCACTAGCAAGTCAACTGTGCTCATCATCAAAGCAACAACTCAGTGAGGTTATAGAAATACACAGGACTCCTGAAAGCTAAGCCAGGGTGGGGTTGGGGGAGATTAAATCAGTTAGTGGTAAAAAGAATGGATGGCTAAATCCCTCCATGCCTATTTCCTGGTTCGGAGCATGACATCAAAATAATTTTCATACACACAATTTCCCAGTAGGAGCAAATACAGAAAGTACAAAGGCACCCTGCTGGGCACAATTGTCCTAGCAATGCAGATTTGAAGGCAGGCAAGAGGATGCCTAAAAAGAAATGTTCAGGAGTTCTGAAAGCTGTGATATCAAACAGGAGTGACATTGCTGAGCACTCACTGTGTGTCAGAGACTGCATGTCAAAATTTGCCCCTGTTAAATAAGGCTCTAGTCCCCCTCAGAAGAGAATCCTTTGAGAAAGCACATTGCCTTTTCAGCACAGACCTGCTCCTCTGGAGTGGGGCCTGCATTCTAAAAACAAGTTTACTGGCTGATTTTCCTCAGCATTCAGTGTGAACACCTGGTTTAGTTAGGGTTTTATTGCTGTGAACAGACACCATGACCAAGGCAAGTCTTATAAATGACAACATTTAATTGAGGCTGGCTTACAGGTTCAGTGGTTCAGTCCATTATCATCAAGGCAAGAGCATGGCAGCATCCAGGCAGGCTTGTTGCAAGAGAAACTGAAAGTTCTACACCTTCATCCAAAGGAAGCCAGGAACAGACTGAGTATCCTCAGGCAGCTATGAGTAGTGTCTCCAAGCCCACCCCCAGAGTGACACACTTCCTCCAACAAGGCCACACCTTCTAATAGGTCTACTCCCTGGGCCAAGCATATGCAAACCAACAGAACACCCAAAAGATCTCCTGGAAACTAGGATCACAAATACCCTGTTATGGCTGAGGCTGGGGTTGGAAGATTCAAGAAAGTCTATCATTATGCCCTGAGATGTAACAAAGGCTTCAATATAGAAGCAAAAGTGGAGCTTTCTGCCCACTTCACTTTCATGGTGTCATCTGCCCTCTAATGAGAGTCAGTTCTAGAAACCAGTTGATAGAAAAAGGTATGCGCTGCACAGATTAAATTAAAATTGGTGTTTCTAATCTAGGATTGAGAGGAGACATATAAAATACACATTTTGCTGAGTACCTGCTATAAGACAGTTAATTCCCACACTTTATCTTCTTTAATTCCTCCAATAAGTCTAAAGTTGAAAGAAATTAATATCCTCATTGAAATGGAAAAGAACGTTCCAAGGATTAAAACAACTTCCAGATCTCATAAAGGTAGAAATCACAAGGCCACATGGGGTCAAATGCTGGGCACTTCTAGCCTTTAAAATGGAACCTACTGCAGCAGAACTCTTTTATCTATGTACAAGCACACAGACTTACTCCTTAATCCCCTGCTCCCACAACCCACTTGAAGAATGTGTGCCATGTTACATAAATAATTAAAAAACGGCAGCACCCCACACTATGTGGACAGGCACCAGCAGGCCTAGCCTGTTCTCATTTTGGCAGACTCTCTAACCTGGAGCCCTGAAATCTCTCCACCCAACTTGCTAAGTTCCCATAATGGATCGCTGCCATGCCAGCCCCACATAACCAAGTTCACACAGCTAGCTGGTGTGCGCTTCTCACAAACCCATGCTTTGCTGTTGTACCTTTTTCTTTGGAATCCAGCTGAGTCACCTAGTGAAGGAAAACACCACACAATCTTAGTTTAGAATCAACAGGTAACACAATCACTGGGCTCAGCAACTAGCAACCTAATTTGTAAGCCATTTTAAGTTAAATTTGAACTCTGTGCATCTGTCTCCTACCTACATCTTTAACCTCCAACTGTGTCCTGTCCAAAAGCAAGTTCTGTTTCTACCTCGAACTTCCTCTCTCCGGAAGTCTGACTCAGAAGTCCCACCTACTCCTTGCCCAGTGATTGGTCCCCTGAAATCTTTATTCATTAGAGGAAGGTTCTGCTACAGTAACATAGGGATGGGGGTGGGGTGGTAGTATTTGACATTGTGGCCGTGTACTCTGTCCCTTGGAACAGATGGTGTCCTGAAAGTGAATCTGGACACACTCTCCAGGGACTTTGGGTCTGGATCTGCACCACAGGCTCTGGGTTTGCATGAGTGCAGTGACTAGCAGAATGAGCATTTATTATGCCTTGATTTCATTTTATAAAATGCTTCTTTCCTTTACTAACTGCAACATTAGAGCAATAATTAAATGGGAGATGGGTACTCAGAACCAAATTAGGAACTTTATGAATGGGGCAGCAAAAGGAACCAGGAAAATGAGGGGAAAGGGGAGTCTTATGATACTGAAGATATGGAGGAAGATGAGTCCTGCAAACCTGGTCAACATCTCCTTGAAATGTACCTATGTGCCTATATCCATTGAACAAACAGAATGTGTCAGCCATGATCCAGGTACCCAGGATGCTGCAGTCAACAAGACAGGTCAAAATCGCCCTTTGTAAAGTTGGACTTCCAGTAAAGGCATGCAGTAGAAAAACACAAATAAACCCAGAGGAATATAAAGGAGGGAGAGAACATTGAAAATTGATATAGGAGATAAAATATTAAGGAGTGGTTGGTTATAGAAAGGGATGCTAAGAAGGTTGACAGTTCATGGCAAGAAACACTTGAGAAATAGCTTTCCTGGCAAAAGTAACCAGTACTAAGGCTCTGTGATGGGACCTCACCAGGCACTTATGAAGAATGATCTGACTTGACTGAAGCCAGAAAACTACTGAGTGTAAGAGTTGGAAATGAGGACAGAGGAAAGAATACGTTTGTGTAGCAGGCCCAAGGACCTTTACCTGTGAAAATAAGTTAGTATCATTTTAGGGCATGATGAACCATGTGCTATTACAACAGAAGGCAGCAGGCAGGAGACTCCAGAAGTGTTAAAGGGGCTCTGTGAATATAATCCAGAAAAAAGCCAGTGGAGACAGGCCACTCCTACTTCCAGGCACTTTTTAAGTAGAGAGACTGCAATGTCTTTTGGAAGAATGTCCTATGAATCTGCATTAAGATGTGAAGGGACAGAAAATGTGGGGGGGCGGGGCAAGCATTACATAGCAGGAAGGTAGGTATGTCAAAGAAGCAGGATGGGGCTGGAAGTTTATCTTGGCTTCAGCAAGTCTAATGGCATGGAAGAGAGGCAAAGGACAGGTGGATTAGATATGTGGTTTAGAGTTCAGGGGAAAAGTCTGGATACAAGCATGAGCCAAGGTAGAGTTAAGACTTAAGAACCAGAGGGAAGTAAGTGAGCATAGTAAAGTCCTCGGAGACTAGAGTGAGAGGCAATCTGAGGAGTATTCTCCAGAGGAAATGGGATAGAACACTTCTAGAACCAGAAAACCATCCCACAGAGAAGAGGACAGCAGAACCTTAAGGATTATGGGAAAGAGCCTTGGGAGCTGGGGCATTCTATTTTTTGTTTTTTGGTTTTTTTTTTTGGTTTTTTTTTAGTTTAAAGTTGTATAATTTATTGGTTGCTAAAGTATTTATTTATTTACTAATTAAACAACTTCATTTTAAAAATAAAGATAAATGTACATTTTAAAATTGCATAAAACTATATGAATATATTTTTGTCAGTACTTGTTATTTTTTAATGTTTGATAGTATGCATTAAAATCTAACTAGTTACAATGAGCTTAAAGTACATGTAAAACAAGATTTATCATGGAAATAGTCAAAGTTTTCTTGGTGTGTAAAAATTAAACACAATAATTTTTAAATACCAAGAATTTCCATAAGGCTGCATTCTTAGCTCTTGAATTATTAATGATTTAAGGTCTAGGTGTACCACATTCTCATTCCTCAAAAATTGGCCATAGTACTACCTGAAGACCCAGTTATTCCACTTCTCGGCATATACCCCAATGATGCTCCAACATATGATAAGAACACATTCATCTTCTGAAGGACATCTGGGTTCTTTCCAGCTTCTAGCTATTATAAATAGAGCTGCTATGAACATTGTGGTGCATATTTCTTTGTTGTGTACTTAGGTGTCTCTGGGGTATATGTCCAGAAGTGGAATAGCTGGATCTTCAGGTAGTATTATGTCCAATTTTCTGAGGTATCGCCAGACTGATTTCCAGAGTGGTTGTATTAGTTTGCAACCCCACCAACAGTGGAGAAGTGTTCCTCTTTCTCCGCATCCTCGCCAGGATCTGTTGTCATCTGAGTTTTGGATTTTGGCCAATCTGACTGGTGTGAGGTGGAATCTCAGGGTTGATTTGATTTGCATTTCCCTGATGGCTAAGAATGTCGAGCACTTCCTCAGATATTTCTCAGCCATTCGATATTCCTCAACTGAGAACGTTTTGTTTAGCTCTGTACCCCATTTTTTAATAGGGTTATTTGATTCTCTGGTGTCTAGCTTTTTGAGTTCTTTGTATACCTTAGATATTAGGCTTGATGTGGAGTTGGTAAAAATCTTTTCCCATTCTGTTGGCTGCCGTTTTGTTTTCTTGACAATGTCCTTAGCCTTACAGAAACTTTGCAATCTCATTTAGTCCCATTTGTTAATCTTTGACCTTAGAGCTTGAGCCACTGGTGTTTTGTTCAGAAAATTTTCTTCTGTGCCTATGTATTCTAAGGTGTTCCCTACTTTCTCATCTAATAGTTTCAGTGTATATAGTTTAATGTGGAGATCTTTGATCCACTTACACTTGAGCTTTGTACAATGACATAAGTAAGGGTCTATTTCCATTCTTTTGCATGCTGAGTGCCAGTTGAACCAGCACCATTTGTTGAATAGGCTTTCCTTTTTCCATTGAAAGTTTACGGCTCCTTTGTCAAAAATCAGGTGATCATATACGTGAGGGCTCATTTCTAGATCTTCCATTCTATTCCATTGATCCACGTGCCTATTTCAGTACCAGTATCATGCAGTTTTCATCACAATTGCCTTGTAATATAGCTTGAAGTCAAGGATAGTGATTCCCGCAGATGTTTTCTTGTTGTTGAGGATGGATTTCACTATTCTAGGTCTTTTGTTATTCCATATGAAATTGCACATTGATCTTTTTAATTCCATGAATTTCCAGAAAATATCACCTATCCACCTTCCTAACCCTTTCAGAAAACCAAGCCATTATTTTTATCTGCCTTTCTAAACCTGGGCACAAAAACATTAAAATCTTTATTATTTTTCAGTGTTGTGATTCACATGAGCCTGAAGGCCATGTGCTATCTATGCACACTGGATAGTATATGTAACAGTCCCTTAGAGGGCAATAACCTATATACCCCACCTGCCTCTTCTGACCTCTAGTTTATTGTTTTTCAATGTCACTGGATTCAGAGTAAATTGGATCCTATGGCTGAATGCCCCCCATAAGCAGCTCGTAAAGGTTGAAAAACTGGTGAGTAGGAGAACTAGGCAGCCACGGAGCAGAGAGATCTCTGCAGAGTGCACAAGGAAAGTGCACCCCCTGCCCTGCCCTGCTTGAGCCAGGAACCAGGAACAGAACTTTGGAACTTCTGTTTCCACCCAGCAGAGACTTCAGGGAGCAGAACAGAGGCCGGCCAATCTGCTACCCAGACTGGCACCCCGTAAAGGTTGAAAAACTGGTGAGTAGGAGATCTAGGCAGCCAGGGAGCAGAGAGATCTCTGCAGAGTGCACACGGAAAGTGTACCCCCTGCCTTGCCTTGCCTGATCCAGGGAACATGGAACAGAACTTTGGAACTTCTGTTTCCACCCGGCTGCAACTTCAGGGCACAGAACAGAGCCCAGCCCATCTGCCACCTGGACCAGTGGAAATCCAGGCACACAGACCAGATACAAGGAAAAGGCAAGAACATATCACTGACAACAAAATGGCAAGAGGAAAGCGAAAGAGTATAACCCAAGGAAAACAAGACAACCTGGCAACACCAGAACCCAGCTCTCACATAACAGCAAACATTGGAATGCCAAACACTCCAGAAAAAGAAGACGCAGACCTGAAATAATACCTCAAGATGCTGATAGACATAGAGATACTTAAACAAAACGGGGGAAAAGCAAAAAGATTCAGAAGCCTTTAAAGAGGAAGCAAGGAAAACACTCAAAGAACTCAAAGAACTAGAGAAAAACAGAACAAAAGAGATGAAGGAATGGAGAGGTAATTTAAAACGGAAATTGACACAATAAAGAAAACACTAAAAGAGATAACCCTAGAGGTAGAACACCAAAAAAAAGAAATCAGGAGTCACAGAAGCAAGCATTTCCAATAGATTACAAGAGATAGAAGAAAGAATCTCAGGGGCAGAAGACAACATTGTAAACATACACAAAACAGCCAGAGAAGATGCAAAAAACAAAAAGCTCCTAACCCAAAATGTCCAGGAAATCCAAGACACAATGAGAAGACCAAACCTAAGGATAATAGGAATAGAAGAGGGAGAAGAGTATCAACTAAGAGGCACAGTAAATATCTTCAACAAAATCGAAGAAGAAAACTTCCCTACCCTCAAGAATGAGATGACCACGAACAGAAAAGAAGCCTTCAGAACTCCAAATAGGTTGGACCAGAAAAGAAATACATCCCGACACATAATAGTCAAAACACCAATTGCCCAAAGCAAAAAAAGAATACTAAAAGCAGTAAGGGAAAAAGGTCAGGTAACATATAAAGGCAGGCCAATCAGAATCACACCCGATTTCTCAACAGAGACTATGAAAGCTAGAAGAGCCTGGACAGACATCATTCACACCTTAAGAGAGCACAAGTGCCAGCCTAACCTGCTATACCCAGCAAAACTATCAATCACCATAGATGGAGAGATGAAGATATTTCAAGACAAATCAAAATTTACACAATATCTGACCACAAACCCAGCACTACAACGAATTATTGGTGGAAAACCCAATACAATGAGGGAAAATACAGCCTAGTAAAAACAAGAAAACCTAAACAAGAAAACCAAAAGAAGAAAAAGAAACAGACACAACTCAACACACAAAAGCAATAATAGCAGGAAACAGAAACAACTATTCCTTGATATCTATGAACATAAATGGACTCAACTCCCCAATAAAGAGACATAGGCTATCAGACTGGATACATAAACAAAATCCAGCCTTTTGCTGCATACAGGAAACTCATCTCAGAGACAAAGACAGACACTATCTCAGAGTAAAAGGGTGGGAAAAAAACTTCCAAGCAAACAGCCCCAAGAAGCAAGCTGGAGTGGCTATTCTAATATCAAACAAAGTAAATTTCCAACCAAAAGTTATCAGAAAAGATAAGGATGGACACTTTTTACTCATTACCAGGAAAATCTGTCAGGAGGAACTCTCAATCCTTAACATTTATGCTCCAAATAAAAAAGCACCCACATTCATAAAAGAAACCCTAGTAAAGCTCAAAAATACATTTCACCCCACACAGCAATAGTGGGAGACTTTAATACCCCAGTCTCACCAATGGACAGATCATGGAAATAGAAACTGAACAAGGACACTGTAAACCTAGCAGAAACTTTGAACCAACTAGAATTAATAGATATATACAGAACCTGTTATCCTAAAGTAAAAGAATACACCTTCTTCTCACCACCCCATAGCACCTTCTCGAAAATTGACCACATAATGGGACACACAACCAGCCTCAATCAATATAAGAAGATTGAAATACTCCCATGCATTCTCTCAGTTCACCATGGTCTTTGACTGGTCTTTAACAACAACAAAGACAACAAAAAGCTCACATACACATGGAAACTAAACAATGCTCTGTTAAAGGATAGCAGGGTCAAAGAAGAAATAAAGAAAGAAATTAAGGATTTTCTAGAATTCAACGAAAATGAAAACACAACATACCCAAACCTATGGGATGCAATGAAAGCAGTACTGAGAGGAAATCTCATAGCCCTAAGTGCTTCCAAAAAGAAACTGGAGAGAGCTTACATCACCAACCTGACAGCACAGCTAAAAGCCCTAGAACAAAAGGAAGGAGAAATACCCAAGAAGAGTAGACGGCAAGAAATAATCAAAATTAGGGCAGAAATAGACCAAATAGAAACAAAAAGAACCATTGAAAAAAATCAACAAAACCAAGAGTTGGTTCTTTGAGAAAACCAACAAGATTGATAAACCCCTAGCCAGACAAACTAGAGGTCAAAGAGACAGTATACAAATTAACAAAATCAGAAAGGAAAGTGGTGACATAACAACTGAAACTGAGGAAATTGAAGAAATCATCAAATCCTACTACAAAAACTTATACTCCACAAAATTGGAAAATCTGGAGGAAATGGACAAATTCCTAGACAAATACAAGATCCTAAAGTTACACCAGGACCAAGTAAACCATCTAAATAATCCTATAACACCTATAGTAATAGAAGAAGTCATCAGAAGACTCCCAACCAAAAAAAGCCCAGGTCCAGACGGGTTCACTGCAGAATTTTATTAGACATTTATTGGGGATTTAACACCAATACTCTCCAAACTATTCCAAAAGATAGAATCAGATGGAATACTACCTAACTCATTTTTTGAGGCTACAATAACCCTCCAACCTCAACCAAACGAAGACCCTACAAGAAAAAAGAACTTCAGACCAATCTCACTTATGAACATTGATGCAAAAATACTCAACAAAATCCTTGCAAACTGAATCCAAGAACACATCAAAACGATCATTCATCATGACCAAGTAGGCTTCATCCCTGGGATGCAGGGATGGTTTAATATAAGGAAATCCATCAATGTAATCCACCATATAAACAAACTCATAGAACAAAATCACATGGTCATCTCACTAGATGCTGAGAAAGCATTTGACAAAATCCAACACCCCTTCATGTTAAAAGTCCTGGAAAAAAAAAAGGAATCCAAGGTCAATACTTAAACATAATAAAAGCAATATACAGCAAACCAACAGCCAACATCAAACTTAACAGTGGGAAACTTGAAGGAATACCACTAAAATCAGGGACTCGACAAGGCTGCCCACTCTCCCCCTACCTATTCAACATAGTACTGGAAGTCCTGGCTAGAGCAATTACACAAGAAAAGAAGATCAAGGGGATACAAATCAGAAAGGAAGAGATAAAAACATCACTCTTTGCCGATAACATGATAGTGTACTTAAGTGACCCCAAAAATTCTACCAGAGAAATCCTACAGCTGATATACAAGTTCAGCAAAGTGGCTGGAAACAAAATTAACTCAAACAAATCAGTAGCCTTCCTATACTCAAAGGACAAACATGTAGAGAAAGAATTAGGGAAAAGGTACCCTTCAGAATCGTCACAATAACTATGAAATATCTTGGTGTGACTCTAACTAAGCAAGTGAAGGACCTGTACGACAAGAACTTCAAACCTTTAATGAAGGAAATTGAGGAGGATCTCAGAAAATGGAAAAATCTTCCATGCTCATGGATTGGAAAGTTCAACATTTTAAAAATGGCCATCCTACCAAAAGCAATCTATAGATTCAGTGCAATCCCCATCAAAATTCCAACCCAGTTCTTCATGGAATTGGAAAGATCAATGTGCAATTTCATAATGAATAACAAAAGACCTAGAATAGTAAAATCCATCCTCAACAACAAGAAAACATCTGCGGGAATCACTATCCCTGACTTCAAGTTATATTACAAGGCAATTGTGCTGAAAACTGCATGGTACTGGTACAGAAATAGGCATGTGGATCAATGGAATAGAATAGAAGATCCAGAAGTGAGCCCTCATGTATATGGTCACCTGATTTTTGACAAATGAGCTGTAAACATTCAATGGAAAAAGGACAGCCTATTCAACAAATGGTGCTGGTCCACCTGGCACTCAGCATGCAAAAGAATGAAAATAGACCCTTTCTTATCTCCTAGTACAAAGCTCAAGTGTAAGTGGATCAAAGATCTCCACATTAAACTAGATACACTGAAACTATTAGATGAGAAAGTAGGGAAAACCTTAGAACACATAGGCACAAGAGAAAATTTTCTGAACAAAACACCAATGGCTCAAGCTCTAAGGTCAAAGATTAACAAATGGGACTTAATGAGATTGCAAAGTTTCTATAAGAGTAAGGACATTGTCAAGAAAACAAAACGGCAGCCAACTGAATGGGAAAAGATCTTTACCAACTCCACATCAGATAGAGGCCTAATATCCAAGGTATACAATGAACTCAAAAAGCTAGACACCAGAGAATCAAACAACCCTATTAAAAAATTGGGTACAGAGCTAAACAAAACATTCTTAATTGAGGAATATCGAATGGCTGAGAAACATCTAAGGAAGTGCTCAACATCCTTAGCCATCAGGGAAATGCAAATCAAAACAACCCTGAGATTGGACCTCACACCAGTCAGATTGGCCAAAATCCAAAACTCAGATGACAGCAGATGCTGGTGAGGTTGCGGAGAAAGAGGAACACTTCTCCACTGTTGGTGGGGTTTTAAACTGATACAACCTTTCTGGAAATCAGTCTGAGCATTACTCAGAAAATTGGACATAGTACTACCTGAAGATCCAGCTATTCCACTTCTGGTCATATACCCCAGAGACACTCCAATATACAACAAAGATACATGCACCACAATGTTCATAGCTGCTCTGTTTATAATAGCCAGAAGCTGGAAAGAACCCAGATGTCCTTCAGTAGATGAATGGATACAAAAATTGTGGTAAATTTACACAATGGAGTACTACTCAGCCATTAGAAACAATGACTTAACCAAATTCTTAAGAAAATGGTTGCATCTAGAGAATATCATCCTGAGTGAGATAACCCAGTCACAAAAGAATAGATAAATTATGCAGTCACTGATAGTGGGGTGCTAACCCCAGAGGCTCCCACTGCCCCAGAAACAACTCACAGACTGTGTGACTTTCAAGAAAAAAAGAAAACAAAACAAAACAAAACAACAAAAAAAATGTCATGATCAATCCTTATACACCAAGAAAACGTTGACTAATTCCGGGTTACATCCTGTTTTATATGTACTTTTTGCTCATTGTAACTTGTAAGACCTTAATGCAGAGTATCAAACCTTAAAAAAAAAAAAAAAAAAAAAAAAAAAAAAAAAAAAAAGCCAAGTACTGACAAAATTGTATTTGTATACATTTATTCAAAAATGTTTAAAATGCTTTTCTTTTATCTTTTTTTAAAAAATAAAGTTTAAAAAAAGTGCATATGACTTGATTAAGATAGAAGATTGAATATTTATCAATAAAGTGATCATTATATATTTATCTAAAAACAAAACAAAAAAAAAAAAAAGAGAGCGCCCTTAGATTTTTAGAACCTTACCTACTCTTTGGTGTTTCTTTGGTTAATATGATTATTTATCTTGGATTCTCTCAGACATCTAAATTCCGCAGACAAGATTTTTCCAGAAAATATCACCTATCCACCTTCCTAACCCTTTCAGAAAAACAAGCCATTATTTTTGTCTGCCTTTCTAAACCTGGGCACAAAGACAGGCTTAAAATCTTTATTATTTTTCAGTATTGTGATTCACATGAGCCTGAAGGCCATATGCTATGCACACTGGATAGTATATGTAACAGTCCCTTAGAGGGCAATAACCTATGTACCCCACCTGCCTCTTCTGACCTCTAGTTTATTGTTCTTCAATGTCACTGGATTCAGAGTAAATTGAATCCTATGGCTGAATGCACCCCATAAGCACTAGCTGATTTCATCAGCTCTAGCTTAAATTTGCACCTGAAAGCCACAGTCATCCAGGCAGAGATTTGGAGCTTGTCTTCAGAAAACTAGGAGACTGCTGTTATGGGAAGAGAAAGTGTCCCAGCTCTGAGAGAGGGGGAGAACAGGAAACAGGACCACACTAGGAAACTGTTGACAGGACAGAGTGGGTAAAGAGAGCCTGGGATGCCTCAGCTTCCTAAAGCAAGTGACACAAAAACAAAGCTGACAGTGAGGGAACTGCAGTAGCCTTTCAACTCACAGCACTGGTTCTTCAGGCAGGTAAACTGAAAAGCCTGACAAAGGGGAGACTGGATGTCAGGTGGACAAGTAGTACCTGTGTCAAGAGCTGCATTCAGCTCAACAGGCATCAACTGTTAGCTTGTTCTCTCTTCTCCAATCCCTCCCTCCTTTCCTCCTTCCCTCCTTCTCTCTCCTATCTCCCTTTCTCCCCCTGTTTCTGCTTTTCTTTCTCCTTTCCCACCCCCTCTCTACCTCTGTTTCCATATGAATACTTAATATGATGATTATGGCATCTGAGTTGTTTTGCAGCTTCTGAGTTTAAACATTTCCACATAAATATTAATGTCAGGAAGCAGTCAAGACAGAGTAGATTCCTGATCCCTGCCTTCTTCCATGGAAATCCATGCTGCAGGTGAGTTTCACTGATTTTAAAAGACAAAACAATTGAATTAAAGCTAAGCTCAGGGCTGGGTAGATGGCTCAGTCAGTCAACTGCTTGCAAGACTTAAGGACCCGAGTGTGAATCCTCAACATAAAAAGCCAGGAAAGAGGTGTCAGGCTTACATATACATGCATAGTCACACAGGTTATGCACATATATCATCCTTGTTTATATATGCATGTATATGCACATAGGCATGCATTCTATAATCACATATAATCATTTCTTGACAACTGAGTTTTTACACAGTTTTGTTATTGGTAGTTGGAGTATGGCTTAGTTGTTTTCAAGTTCGTAGTCTCTTATTCAAGGAAATTAATTAAAGCCCACACAGATTTGCAAAAGTACCAGGAAGTTTTACCTAAGATAAAGCTTTCCTGCTTATTTTAGGTACAACAGGAAAGTTCTGAAAGTACAGAAAGGGAGCAGTGATTGCATAAGCAAAAATATTTAAGCTCCCAAGTATTGTGGCAGGAGCTTTTAAAGGCTTTCAAGAAAAGGGGTTTAGTTATTAATAGGAGTGAGTGAGTGTGACTCTCTGTTTTGACTGATAAAATATAATCATTATTTTACTGTGTATATTTTCCCTATAATACATCACATTTTAGTCATTTGTATGCCAAATTATATATAGATGTAAAATTATAAATAATAAATTATCCTTAAAAACATACTTCACAGCACACTTTTGTCTTAATACTCATGTACTCAAAACCAGTTCAGGATGAATCCTATCCCTCCAACCCTGTACCAAGAAGAATTGGAAATACATTTGAATAGAAACTTTCCAAACTTAATGGCTATTAAGGTAGGGAGAAACTTACCCTGTGGCTCAGGGAAGGGTCCACCAATAGCCTGATAGAGGTGGGAGTCCAAGGTTGCTAGGTGCATTGTTCATAGAGGAGTAGGTGTGCAAAGTCCATTTGGTAATAGGCTACCAAATTCATTGTGAGTCAGGAGAAAGCAGTACATAATCTAAACCAAGTACAGTCCCAGATTACTAAACTATTTACTCGGCTTGCTTGCCTTTATTTGGTTTGAGATTGTTATGGGTTAATATTATAGAGGAAAATCAAATTCCTGTCCCCCAGGTCACATGGCATTTTGTATATGTTGATCATATTGCCACCTACCACTTTGTACTATAATATGCACAAGAGCTTGTACCCAGGTTTATAGCTCCTTAACATTCAAAGGTTCCAGATCTTGGCAGTGCCCCCTCCCTTTTTGCCTCCTGTCATAGCTTTGGCATTTTCCAGAATTTGAGAGTTATTATGACCCCAGACGCAGAGCCTAAAAAGGCTGAATTTAAAGCTGAGAATGCTGCCATAGCTTCCAGTTCAGTTTATTTGCTGTTCTTCAGGCAGGACACTCTCTTCATAGCCAATCCAGATGGTATATCAAGGAGTAAGTAATGGCTTCTTGAAGCCCAGCTTAAGAATTTGTTAAGGTTGGTCGCTGCTTATCATCTAAGACTTATATATCTAAGCCCATAAAATAGTAAGCCCTTTTGTACATTTTAGTTTTGTTGTTGCTTTTGCTGTTGCTGCTCTTTTTGAGAAAGGGTCTTACTATATATCCATCACTGGGCTAGAACTCTCTGTTTCCCTGGCTGGTCTGAGACTCTCATGGATTCATCATCCTCTGCCTCTGTGGTTAAAGGTAGCACCATGATCCCCATTAATCTACTGTTCTTTGACACAGGGTCTTACTCTGCAGTCCAAGTGGACACACTATGTAGCCAAAATTGCCTCTAACTTGCAGCATTCATTCCTCCTTAGTCTCCTAAATGCTAGAATTATATACACAAAGTATGACACACAGTCCTAACTTTTGCTTTAAATCACTCTCTGCTTTCCCAAGACATTGAACATCTTGGGCCTGATAACAGTGAATGTGAAAAGTGTTCTGTACTCCTTTATAAATGTACTAGAAATGTAAAATATCTTTCAAGAATGGCTTTCCATCTGTCTACCCCTTTTCTATATAACAGTTCAGGATAGCATATTCATGGACAATGGGGACACATGTACTCATAGATCTCAACACTCATGTGGCACCCCAAACAAAGAACCCAAGAAGTAAATAGCTAGACCTTGTGTCAGATCTCTAGTCTAGTGCAGACTCTATAGTTGTGCCCTACAGTCACACATACCTTCACAAAGTTAACTCAGATTCATGCATGGCCTGACTGCCCTGGACTTTTAGTTGTTGGTTTTTTTTTTTTTCAAGCAATTGAAAATGAGATGTAACCTATTAAAAATGAATGCTAAGCCATGAGCGTGAGAGCAGCTTGCATTCAGCTGAGAAGATAATAAGGGAAGGGGAGAAAGACAGGGCCTTGTACTATAATACATGTATTACATTACATATTTATATTAATATAAATATTATATATATGTATAATTGGTATCTGTACTCAAAGCCTGTTTCCCTTCCTGGGAAGGAGAATGAGATACAGGAAGGGAGTCTGCTTTAGACACCTTGCCTCCTGAAAAAGGTCCACATCTTCACCAAAGTTCTCCTGTCATTACACTTGCAGCCATGGGTGGAGCTAGCATCTCTTTCAAGTCTGGAATGCTTTTGTCTGGGTGGCTCAGACATGGTTTCTAATAAGTCATATAAAATCTGTTTTCATACTTGAAGCTGGTGACTTTCAGGCTATTTTCTATGTGACAGTCCATCATCTGTTGAGAGAACTGATGCTTATCTACAGATAAGGTTCCACACTGCTGCACCTGTCATCTTGTTATTCAACACAGTGCTTTTGAGGGGGCAGGTCCTCACAACCAACTCCTTTTCAGAGCCATCAAATTAGTGTTCTAGCTCAGGACCCAGTTTCTAGCACTCTACACTTCTATGTCTCCCAGAATTTCCAAGTTAGTATGCCTGAGGTAGAGAGCATCATCTAAAAAGCACATAATGTCTGTAGCTTCTTCTGGTCTCCAATTAGGGTCCTATCCTGCCTAGAACCTGATGTTTCAGTCCACGCCTAGCCATACTCACTGCCCCTTCTGTGCATTTCAGTTCCTCTGTGCACCCATGTCATGCTACTCAGACACACATTCCACCTCTACAGGAGCTCTGGTGCCTACCCTCCTGTTATAAAAGTTTCCTCTTCACTCTTAACAGTTGTGCTGGATACTCTCTTGGCTTTCCCTTAGATCCTGGTGTAATAACTTGCCATTACTGCAACAAAACAGCTTAGCTAATAATCTGGAGAGGGGAGTCTATGGTTCACAGTTTCAGATGTTTTAGCCATTGGCCCATTAGTTTGTTGTTTTGAGGGTTTATGACAGATACTTTGTAGCATTTTCCTCTAGTAAAAAAAAAATACTTCTCAATTTAAAAAGAAACTTATTAAAACAGAATGTGAAAAGGGAATTGAAAGAACAGGATAGTCTAAGGGGAGATGAAACACTCTATCATCAGAGAAGCTTATTAAGACAAGAAGTAAACAACTCAAAATAGTTCCAGAAAGTCATTGAAACTGACTGGATTCACAGGACCCCTCCCCCTCCTTTTGAAGATCAAACAATAAAGGCTGCAAAAGTCACTTTCAGGAGATGCTCAGACCAAACAGTGTGGAAGAAGTAGAGACCAACCTACTTAAAAGAAATAAAGACTAACAGAGCTTAAAAAGGCTCAGACCAGCTGAGCCACTGTAAAAGGATACTCCAAGGCATTAGCTTATTTGTGAGGAACACCTATTTGCTCAGGAATCATATATTTTCCCACCAGTTCTATCATTCTATCAGAATAGATATGATCCCCAAGGTTGAACAACCCTGTAATTCACCTCACACAGCCATTGCTTCCAACTTGAAATTCCATGTAGTAACAAGAGCATTCTTCCATGTTCTGTTTACTACACCACTGGCAATTAACTACTTTATGGCAAAACAAGACATAACCACTTCATGGCAAAATAAGAAAATGACTTCCTGATAAACCAGATATAACTTATCCCAAATTCTACAGGCCCATGTTTAGTTAAATGCAGAAAATTTAGCTTATCTGCATCCTTGCATAAAAGGCTTTCATGAGAATGGCCAGTCTGTTCTACCCCACACACATCACAATACAACACACATATGCTAAATACATAAGTAAATATTATTTTAAAAAATACTAAAAGTATTTGACAGTTTGTATACTGACCCCATTCTTGGGGATATGCAGGCAACATAGCAGTTTGCATATTTCATCACAAACAGTTTCTTTTTCTAGTAGAGGGGAGGATGTTGACCTGAGTTGGAAGGGATTGGTGTGTTCAACTTTCAGAGAGGACTTCTCAATACAGAAATAGAACATTCAGTTGAGAATATTGTAATAGTCCTTTTCCCCACAGACATCCAAAGCACCCTGTTTTAAAGCAGGGGAAGAAAGAATCACATCCTCATTATCCATGTCATGTGATATCCCAAGCCCAAAGACTAAAGCTGACTTAGGCAGCAAGACTTAAAACAGATTTAGTACAACCTTGCATTAACCTGAGGAAGGATTAATTTTATTCCTCAGTAACTAGACAGAATTGTATAGAGGCTTCAAAAGAATGACTTCAGATACATTTCTAAATATAGCTTAGCTTAGAAATATCCCTTCTCAAATCTAGCACAAAATGGTGATTGTTCATCATAAGCAGCAAATGGTGTTTAATTCTCAGTATTCAGATCCCAGTTTGTGGGAATTCTTGATTTAGACAGCATAGTGGGGATATCAAATTCTCATGTGGGTGCTGAATGCGTGCCTTAGCCACAATCCCATTTTCCTTCAGCACTTATAGGTAACAAGCACTACCTTAAGAAATAGCTTAGGAATTCCTGTTCACAACTAAGATAAGACTGAAAAGACTCATTTCCAAAGAAGCAGTCTCAAGGAAGAAGGAAGGACAAGATACAAAGTCAGGGTAAAGACCTGGCTGCAAAGACAATAGTCTTGATGTGCTGCTAAATTTTCCACCTCAAAGACAGTCAGAAGAATACATCAGAGCCCCTTTTTTTCAAATGGGAAGAATAGGAATTGGATTGGTACTCAGGTACCATCATGGTAATGTCTGCTCAAGCTGAAACCTTGGGTCAGTTACTCAGCTTACTGAATCTCCAGGAGGAGACAAGCAAAATATAAAGATCTGACATTGTCACACAGTACCCCATTGGAAAGAAGCCATTTCCACTTGGTCAACTTCTGTTTTTTAATCCATCTCCTTTGGTGAAAAGGGAAAGTCATCTGAATTTGCACAAGGTGCTGTCATTGTTGTTACCAGTCTCTGCTAAACTCAGCTTTGTCCTCCACACACAGTGCCATTTTCTTGCTGGCTTCAAAACTGCCCATAGGCCCCAAGCAAGAATCATAATTTGGCCTTGTATTTCAGTGACCCATAGCACCTAGTCTACACCTTGTACCCCCTGTATCTGCCCACATGCGTCTCTGAAAGCTGCATCTCTCTACATCAACAAGGCCTCTATTTCTTTACCCTCCAGAAGCTGTGCCAAAAGTTCTGCCCTAAACTGCTCATCCCCCTCCAGACTAAGAAATCCCTTCCTACTCCAGTTTGATCCTGCAGCTCAGGGGCCAGGACAATCAGCTCTTTTCTAGTTCCAATGAAGTTTCAGACATTTTTAATTTCAATTAAGACCTCAAAGGATTAGGTTGTAGATAATAGAAATCAGGATATTTATCCAAGAAAACATGAGAAAGAAAAGCCTGCAGGAAAATCAAAGGTATGAAGAAGCCAGTACTTCATACCAAACTTCTGCCCAGGGGCAGGACAAAGAACTGAGAGCACATGCCAAGACATGATTATCAAGCTATACACATCAGCTATCAGTAAGACTGTTTCACGCACTAACATGTTATAAGACCTTTTAGTATTCCTATAGTGTAACGTGTTACTTGGTCATGAAGTATAAAAACACATACTTTGACCTCCACATAAAACAAGGTACACTGAACTAATAGAACAGAAAGTGGAAAAGAGTTTAGAACACCTAGGCACTGGGAAAATTTTCCTGAAGAGAAAACCAATGGTTTATGGTCTAAGATCAATAATTGACAAATGGGACCTCATGAAATTGCAAAGCTTCTGTAAGGCAAAGAACACTGTCAAAAGGACAAAACAGCAACCAACAGACTGGGAAAAGATCTTTACCAATCCTACATCTGATAGAAGGCTAGTATCCAATATATACAAAGAACTCAAGAAGTTAGACTCTAGAGAATCAAATAATCCTATTTAAAAATGGGGTACAGAGCTATATCTGAGAAATATTGAATGACTGAGAAGCACCTAAAGAAATGCTCAACATTCCTAGTCATCAGAAAAATGCAAATTGAAACAACCCTAAGATTTAACCTCACACCAGTCAGAATGGCTAAGATCAAAAACTCAGGTGACAGCAGATGCTGGTGTGGGTGTGTAGAAAGAGGGACACTCATCCACTGTTGGTGGGGTTGTAAGCTGGCACAACCACTCTAGAAATCAGTCTGGTGGTTCCTCAAAAATTTGGATATAGTTCTACCTGAAAACCTTCCACTCCTGGGAATATACCCAAAAGTAGCTCCAACATATAACAAGGACACATGCTCAACCATGTTCATTGAAGCCTTATTTATATTAACCAGAAGCTGGAAAGAACCCAGATGTCCTTCAACAGAGGAATGGATACAGAAATTGTGGTACATATACACAATGGAGTACTACTCAGCTATCCAAAAACAATGACTTCATGAAATTCCTAAGCAAATGGCTAGAACTTGAAGCTATCATCCTGAGTGAAGTAACCCAGTCACAAAAAAACACTCACAGTATGTATTCACTTATGAGTGGATACTAGCCCCAAAAGCTCGGAATACCCAAGGAACCACCCAGAGAACTTATGAAGCTCAAAGAAAAGGAAGTCCAGAAAGTAGATGCCTCAGTCTTTCTTAGAAGGAAGAACAAAACGTTCATGAGAAGAAATAAAGGGATAAATAGAGGAGCAGGGATTGGAGAAAAGATCATCCAGAGACCGCCTCACCTGGGGATACACCCATTATGCACCAAATAAACCCAAGCACTGTTGTTGATGCCAAGTAGTGTTTACTGGCAAGAACCTGATATGGATGCCTCCTTAGAAGCTCTGCCAGAGCCATACTGATACAGAGGAGGATCCTTGCAGCTAACCATCAGACTGAACACGAAGACCCCAATGAAGGAGTTTGAGAAAGATTGAAGGAGCTAAAAGGGTCTGCAACCCATGGGAAAAACAAAATTATCAACTATCCAAACATACCACAGTTCCCAGGGACTAAAACACCAACCAATGTGTTTGCATAGAAAGACCCATGACCCGAGGTAATACGCATCAGAAGATAGCATTTTCTGACATCAATGGGAGGAGAGGCCTCTGGTCCAGTGAAGGCTGGTTTTCCCGGTGTAGGGGAACACCAAGGTGCTAAGGTGGGAGAGTATAGTTGGGAGAGGGACCACCTTCATAGAAGCAATGGAAGGGGAAAAGGGATGGGATTGTGGGAAAAGGATAACATCTGAAATGCAAATGCAGAGAATTTCTAATAAAAAAGTTTTGGGGGAAAAACATACTTTGCAAATGGATTTTTTTAATTGTATATTTGAATGAAAAGCGGAATGACAACAAATAAATATGAAGAGTTGAGTTAGTAGTTAAGGTTACTAACACTAACTTGTTACTCTGGCAGTGGGTCAGGTTTAGTTTGAGTCCCTCCCCCACTCCCGTGGCAGTTCACAACCATTCATAATTCCAATTCAAGGGCATCCCTTATGGTCTCTGTGGGCCTTACACAAACATTGTATGCATACATATATGCAGATAAACATTCATATACATTAAGTTAAAATAAACTCTTGAAATCATAAGGAACTAAACTGTTAAAAAGCAACTATTACTCAAATTTTCCGCCCATATTAGTCTTAAAGACAGTCTCAAGGAGCTGATTACAAGAATTTTAAGGCTTCAAGCATTATATTCTGATATCTGAAGTTAAGACTATAAAAATTCAGACAGAAAATATAAATGACCAGTTGGTATCTATCCCCCATTCTCTGAAAAACTGCTCATGATATAAATTTGACTAAATCTCTAATCATTGACACATTACTATTAAATAGGAATCCTGGTTTCCCCTTGTAGATGCTCAGGGTATATTTAGAATATTTATGATGTATAAATTAATGTAATTGGTGAGATAGGGGAATTAAATGAACTGAGTTTAATAATACCTTCTAGTTGAGATCAAGTGTACAGGAAAGTCCTAAATTGTCAAATATTTTAGTATAACATTGTTTTCAAGTACTTCAACTATATTGCAATTAACTAACTTATATGTCAAGGGTTTCTTTAAGAGGTCTGCTTTAATAACTGAAAAACTCAAGATGAGATGAATATCTGATTTATACATTTACCAAAATCCTTAAGGTAGACCTAAGAAAACCTGGACACTTTTCTTGCTTGGATTTTAACCCCCCCCCCCCCCGTAGTTGATTTACATGGCATTTGTAGACTACCATAGCCTGTCTTACCAATGTGATTTTTTTTTCAAGGACTCTACTGCCCTAAAAGCTGTCTGATGAACCCAGAAGAAACACTCCTCTAATGTCACGGGAGATTAAACTGAAAGTTTGACAGTAGTAGAAAGCACACATGGAAAGCAAGTAGCTTTACTCCACATGGCAGATGTGAAAGGAATGTACCACTACCATGAAAACAATCTCATATGCTGTTTTCAGTGCTTTAATAATGTAGTCTGTCTATGAATATGCCCCATTTATTATTTTCAGTACTTTAAAATTTCTATGTAATTATAGTTAGGTCTTGGTTTAAACCTTTCTATTTCATTTTGCACATTTAAATATATATTATTTTAATTTATTTGATATATGTGAGTGCTTTGTCTTCTCATACACCAGAAGAATGAATTGTTGTGGTAAATATTAAAAGGGGATTCTGTAGCTATTGGCCCCAGTGTCTCACTCTGTGGGAACTGCTCCAGTATGGAACTGAGGGTACAGACTCTATCACATGGTCCACAAGCCGCCTTGTCCACGCTGTTTGCCTTCTGGGCAATTCACTCCACATGCCCTGTTGCTTCTGTCCTGAGTGGATATGACCACCCTGGCATGTTCCTTTCCTCCACTGCCCAGTAAAAACATGACTCCAAAGCCTGGTAGCTTCTCAAACAGATTTTTATGTCAAATTCTCAATCCACAAACCCTCTACACAATAATATTACAACCAATGGATAAAGATACAAATTGCCCTTCTATATGAGATAAAAAGACCCATAGAAATCTTTAGAAATAATAACAACCTCGTCTAGCTAGAGATGCACCGAGAGAAAAATATGCATCTGCCTCCATCTCCATTCCTTCCGGAATCTCCTCCTCCTCTCCTCCTCTTCTGCCTTCCTACACCCCCCTCTCTCTCTTATGTCCAATCATGTATTGCCTTAACACAAATCTACAGGGAATCAGATCCCATCACAGATAGTTGTGTACCACTATGTGAGTGCTAGGGATTGAACTCAGACACTCTGGAAAAGCAGTCAGTTCTCTTCACCACTGCCATCTTTCCATTTTAAAACACTATTCTGGAGCTACAGGCGTGGCTCAGTGGTTAAGAAGATGCTCAGCATCAGTGAGGCCTTGGGTTTGATTACTAGCACTACCAGAAAACAAAAGAATTAAAAATTAGAGCAATGAAAATACAAATCTGGAGTTGGAAAGTTAGTTCAATGGTTAAAAGCAATTGAGTTTGGTTGCAAGTACCTACTTGCTGTTTCATAACTATTTGTTTTCTTAGATTTTTTAAATTATTTCTTTATTTCTTTATTTATTTTATAAGAGTATACTCTAGCTGTTTTCAGACACACACAGAAATTGGATTTCATCACTGATGGCTGTGAGTCACCATGTTGATGCTGGGAATTGAACTCAGGACCTCTGGAAGAACAATCAGTGCTTTTAATCGCTGAGCCATCTCTCCAGCCCTTATAACTATTTTTACTCCAGTTCCAGGGTATCTAACACCTTCTCCTGACCTTGCCATTCACCAGGAATGCACATGGTACACACATATTCATACAGGCAAAATACAATACACATAAAATTAAAACAAGTGAATCAAAACAAAATTTAAAAATACAACTTTGTCATGGGTCTTGCATACTATAATGAAGATGTTTCTACTAGACACTGTAAAATGCAAGTCTACACTGAGTTGCCATCATCTTCCTAGCTCAATCTTGGCTTTCTTCATTTGCACCTGAACCCTTTCTGGGCCTCCCTTCCTTGATCTCCATCCCCTGCCAGCTCTGCCTTTGGAGGTTTTAACTCAGAAGAATTTGAAGCATTCAAATTACATTCCCTAGTGTTTTGAGATAATGATGCCAATGAATGACCCACCTGTTCTGCTCTCCCCTTCCATTTCTATTCAGTCATGGACCTGCCCTGCTATCCTCAGCAGTCACAATGCCAAGCATCTTGGAGCTGGCTTGGAAGGACCACTATGTCTGGAGAGAACACATACCAAGTCCCTGTGGCAATGTACAGCAATAAGGAACACCTTGCGGGGCACAGCGCAGGTTAGCCTGACAATGTTTACCTATAGCTCTCATAATTGACAGCAGAAGGCTAAAGCGTACAGATAAAAGCTCACTTGCAGTGTCTCTTTTCACATCTACCACTTCTTCCTGTAAAGTGTATTCCTCAGAAATATTAACTGAGTACCTACAAATGTGGCAGCCCTATCCATACTAAGTACCAAGAACTTCTCAGAGAAGAAGCCAAAGGCTTTATATTTGTAGGAATTCAAGTAGTATTTTAGGGTCCAGTGCTCAGTGTTTTATCCCTCCTTTCCTTTCTCTGTTCACTATCCCTGCCTCTCAGGCCTCCCTTCTTCTAAATCTTTTCAGATGTCCTGGGCTATGCATTCCACCCTAGGACAGAGCCAGGTCTTCAGTTCTAGAGCTACTGATGGCAGCTTCTCAGTGCTGAGCACTGGTCCAAGCCCATCACTTTTAGGTTTGAAGATTATCCTTTGGATATCCTTTGCATAATATGATGATGGGGAGATGAGAGACAGCACCATCAGTGAGCAACCTCCATGCCACCTTCTCACATTGTAGAGCTGGCAACCTAATGAGCTAACTCCAGATCAAGCTCCTCTTCCTGCCAGTGGTTCCATCAAGATCCTGCTTGCTCTTCATATATTATGCTTTCCCTTATTTCACTACTTTTAAAAATTATATAAATCTGCATTTGGAATTCACTTGCTTTCTTCCTATACATCTTGTCATTACCCTTCTAGAGTAATGATGGGATCCTGAGTTTTTCTTTACCTTTGTGGAGCTTGGAGTAGGCTCTTTACCTGCTTCCTGAAAGAGAAGTCACCCTTTGCTCTTGCTGAAAGCAAAGGATGGATTTCTGATCAATATATGCCTATATACCTTTCTGGGCTGTCCTTCATTTGCTTTTGCTTCTCTTTCAAGTTATTGGAGGAACCCAAGAGACAACTGCTGATGGAAATTCATAGAAGTGAGAGGTGCAGTCTTCCCAATCATGGTACCTTCTATATTGGTCTGGATTTTCTAGAGTAACAGAACTTATGGAATGACCTAGATGGATGGATGGATGGATGGATACCCATATGTACCATACATACACACATACGAGGTACTGTGGTCCAGGTAATCAATACAACAATGGTTGCCTATGAATGAAAGGACCAAGAATATAGTAGTTGATCAGTCTGAAAAGCTAGCTGCTTCAACTGTCTTCACTATATGTAATAATACCAAAGAGGAAGGTTCTAATGCCAGTGAAGCAATGGACTTACTAGCAAGGCAAAAACAATCAGGAAAAAAGGAAAAGCTTCCGTTTTCCATATTCTTATATAGGCTTCCAACAGAAATTGTTGGGCCCAGATTTTGGGTTAAAGGTGTTTCTTCCCATTTCAAAGACACAGCAAGATTCCTGTGTAAGCAAAAAAAAAAATCTCTTATAGGGGTGCCCTTTCATTTTTGGGTTTTAGTTAATTCCAAACATTGATCTACTGAAGGACATCTGGGTTCTTTCCAGCTCTGGCTATTATAAATTGGGCTGCTATGAACATTGTGGTGCATGTGTCTTTGTTGTATGTTGGAGCTTCTCTGGGGTATATGCCCAGAAGTGGAATAACTGGGAATTCAGGTAGTACTATGACCAATTTTCTGAAGAATTGCCAGAATGATGACCAGAGTGATTGTACCAATTTGAAAAGCAAGAATGCTCATCATATACCATTTTATGATGTAGAGCAGCACTAATTTTATTTTTCATTTCTTTTTTTAAATAAACTGAACATCTTTATTTTAAAAAACACAGATATATGTACGGATTTTAAGCATTTTTGCATAAAAGTATATGAATACATTTTTGTTAGTACTTGACTTCTTTTTTAAAGGTTTAATAGTATGCATTAAAATCTTACTAGTTACAATGAACATAAAATATATATAAAACAAGAGGTAACCTGGAAATAGTCAAAGTTTTCTTGGTGTGTAAGGAGTAAACATAATTTTTTTCCTTTTCTTTTCTTTTTCTTTTCTTGAACTTCACATAGTCTGTGAGTTGTATCTGGGGTGTTCAGAGCTTTCTGGGATGTGTATCCAATTATCAGTGACTGCATATTATATCTGTTCTTTTGTGACTGGGTTATCTCACTCAGCATGATATTCTCTAGATGCATCCATTTTCTTAAGAACTTCATAAAGTCATTGTTTCTGATATCTGAGTAGTACTCCATTGAGTAAATATACGACAATTTTTGTATTCATTCATCTACTGAAGGACATCTGGGTCCTTTCCAGCTTCTGGCTATTATAAATAGAGCTGCTATGAAGACTGTGGTGCATGTGTCTTTGTTGTATGTTGGAGTTTCTCTGGGGTATATGGGCAGAAGTGGAATAACTGGGTCTTCAGGTAGTACTATGTCCAATTTTCTGAGGAATCGCCAGACTGATTTCCAGAGTGAGTGTACCAGTAAACAACCCCACCAACAGTGGAGAAGTGTTCCTCTTTCTCTGCATCCTTGCCAGCATCTGCTGTCATCTGAATTTTTGATCTTAGCCATTCTGACTAGTGTGAGGTGGAATCTCAGGGTTGTTTTGATTTGCATTTCCCTGATAACTAGTGATGTCGAGCACTTTCTTAGATGCTTCTCAGCCATTCAATATTCCTCAATTGAAAACTATTTGTTTATCTCTGTATTCCATTTTTAATAGGGTTGTTTGATTCTCTGGTGTCTAACTTCTTGAGTGCTTTGTATACCTTTGATATTAGGCCTCTATCAGATGTGGGGTTGGTAAAGCACTTTTCCCAATCTGTTGGCTACCATTTTGTCTTCTTGACAGTATCCTTAGCCTTACAGAAACTTTACAATTTCAAGTCCCATTTGTTGATATTTGACCTTAGAGCATAAGTCATTGGTGTTCTGTTCAGGAAAATTTTTCCTGTGCCTATGTATTCTAAGGTTTTCCCTACTTTCTCTTCTAATAATTTCATTGTAACTGGTTTAATGTGGAGATCTTTGATTTACTTGCACTTGAGCTTTGTGAGTAGATAAGAAAGGATCTATTTTTATTCTTCTACATGCTGAGTGCCAGTTGGACCAACACCATTTGTTGAAGAGGCTGTTCTTTTCTATTGAATGTTTACAGCTCCTTTGTCAAAAATCAAGTGGCCATATATATGAGCGCTTATTTCTGGATCTTCTATTCTATTCCATTAATCCAAGGGCCTATCTCTGTACCAGTACCATGCAGTTTTTAGCACAATTGCCTCGTAATTTAGCTAGAGGTCAGGATAGTTTTTCCCGCAGATGTTTTCTTGTTGTTGGGGATGGATTAAGATTCTCTAGGTCATTTGTTATTCCAGATGAAGTTGCACATTGCTCTTTCCAACTCTATGAAGAATTGGGTTGCAATTTTAAAGGGAATTGCATTGAATCTGTAGATTGATTTTGGTAAGATGGCCATTTTTACAATGTCGATCCTCCAATCCATGTGCATGGGAGATATTTTCATTTTCTGAGATCTTCCTTGATTTCCTTCTTTAGAGATTTGAAGTTCTTGTCAATGGGCAGGGGCGCTTTCCATGCCCTCGACCCAGACCTCTCTATGCCCCGGCTACTAGCAGCACAGTCTCATCAGGCCTGCATCTCTGGATCTCTGCTGTTCCTGGTCAGCAGCACTAATTTTGTAGAAATAGGATATTTACTAAACTTGTAGGCAATACTTGGAGATCTAAGGATGCAGCTTTGAACTACATGCTCCTTTCTTCAAGATATCCCAGGCCTACACAGGGAATATATGTGACACCCATAGTAGACTAATAGAATGGAATGTCTAAAGGGTATCCTGTGATAGAAAGTTAAAAGAAGATTCTACGGTTGAAGGCCCATGGGATACCTGTGGAGAACCTGAAAGATGTTCAAAGATAAAAGGGATGGGAGGTTTCCCTAGGATGTGGACCTGAGAACTGTCCTAGAAAGAAAGATCTAGGAGGTGAAGGAATAGTCCAGGATGGAGGATCTGAGCAGTACCTACAATAACAGGCATGAGGGTACACTAAGATGGCAGGCCTGAAAGACATCCTGTGATTAACACTATGTATGCTTTGTGCTGATGGGCCTGATGAGTGTCTATTGATGTATGTCCTAAGACACTCACAGATTCATAGCCCTAGGGATGGAGGGTTGTTCCAGGATAGAGAGCTTAGAAAATTCTCCAGTGTAGAGAGCCTGAGAGGACTAACAATGGAGGACCTAAGGAAAGACTCATGATAGATGTTTTGAGGTGACATTCTAAATAATAGAGAACTGGAGAGGAGCACACATGACAGTATGCCTGCAATATCTTGGGAATCTGAACATCAGGCCTGGTATCAAGGCTATATACTCTAGTAGAATTCCAATAATATGGCATCATGTTGCCCAGTCTTCTATTTGATGGTAGACTGGCTCACTGCTCTTCTAGCTTGTTCCTCAGCCAACTTGCAAAGCTTCCAAGGAAAACAAAACAATATATCAGCAGTGCTTTCACTGCCTTTATATGTTATTCTCATCTTTTGACGCTAAAAGAAAGATGTTCTGAATTAAATTACTTCTTCCTGCAGTGCGCAGTGCTAATGCCTTCCATATAATCACACTAATGGAATATTTTATACACCAGAAATAGCCAATGTGACCTTTTCTTCTTTTTGCAAGTCTCTCATTTTCTGTCTAACTCCTCTCACCTTGAAACTGGCAGCTGCATCTTCACATCTTTCTCTCTTTCTTTTTCCTTTCCCTCTCCCCCTCTTCCTCCATTACCTACTCTTTTCCCTTATTTTCTTCTCCCTTTTCCTCTTCTTCATCCTCCTGCTCCTTTCTTATATTCTCTCAGTTATTTAACTCCTGTAACCATATTTTCAGACCATCTTCTGTAATGAGTTTTCTTAATGGAAGCAATAACAAGAAAACAAACAAGAAATACCATTAAATATGTGAAGAAAATGAAAGTTACTTATTTTCTCCCAGCTGTGGCCTTTTTGAACCCTCAGATTCTTTGATGAGAAGATAGAAGTCTGGTCAACAAGTAGGATGTGAGGTTATTCTCACACTCAGATGGTAAGAGTTAGGTTTTTGAGCCTGGAACCTAACCTGCTGAAAATCTTGGGAAAAAAAGCTGTGGTGTTGGGTTTGTCTTCCTTATAATAGGAAAATGAGTCTGGATACAGTCTGGCCATGTGATTTGTAGAACCTTCACCCATTCTTTGCCTTAAAAATCTTGATTCTTGATTCACAGTGAGAAAGAAATATTTGATCAGTGCTAGGACTATGTGTTTATATGATCCACATAACCCTTACTGCACAGTGACCTAGAGTTCTCTCTCATATCTAACTGCCATAGTTTTGTCTCTTCTTTCCAAACTACACTCATACATGGTACAGGATTAGGATTAGGTCACTTGTTGAGTACTAAGCAAGTCCTTATCAATTCACCTATGTTTAAGAGGTCATAAGAGAAACAGGACATATTCAGGTAGAACTCATTGAGGCAGACAGTCTGAAGGATATGGAACAGATGGAAAGGGCACTGGTGAGCATCAGTTATCATTATATGATATTCATTGACAAAGCCCCATTTATTCTGAGAATTTTGTTTATTACAATGAGAAAATAATTGTGGGAGCTTTAAAGCTTCCAAAGTGGCAGCCATACAGTAAAAAACAAAGCAGAGGACCCTCATGGAACCAAGACATGGAGAAAAGGCTTTTCTTTCCTCCATATCCTCCCATCTACATGCAGACACTACACACACACACACACACACACACACACACACACACACACAAAGAGCTATTATCTTTGGAGAATGATCAGATTTAGTGGTAAGTGGAAGCAAGGATGCCCCACCTTGTGAAGAGCCCGCAGAGGCCTTACCCAGGATCATAAAATTATACATTGTCTGAAACATGAACAGGAGAAATGCCATTCTGGATCAAGGAAATGTAGACAGAGAGAATTTAACAGCTTGTGACAGACAGGGTGATACGGTAGTTAGGATAAACTGCACATCCCACCAGAAATCTGTTCCCTTTATATCCAGTCCTATTAGGTGCTTCCCAAGGAGTGATAACAATGATGGTTATAGGCTTGTGGACACAGCATTCCCTGTGTTGTAGATGAATGCCCATGAGAATGGAAAGACCAAGGTAGTGTTCCTCATATAACTGCACCTAAGGTAGAGCCTTGGCATTTTAAAAAGCCTTCTGATGCCTTTGGGCTCAGAGAATGCTAGGGTACAACTCTACATCAGCTTGCTGGCCTGCTTGACAGGGACACCACATAGGGACATTTGCTTCTTGTAGAAATAAATTAAAATATTGTCCTGTAATTGATGAGGACTTAATAGTTCTCTAAAGTCTCAACCTCCGTAGACTTTTTACTCTGTTTATCACCACTGAAGTTTTTTGGCCAATATAATCCATGGTGAATAAGCAGGACAAATTTAAGGAGCAATTATGTAAACCCTTGCATTTTTATTTTATTCTTGCTTCACAGTCTATGTTGCCTTATTTCTTTGGCCATTGGGATTACTTGAAAGCAGACTCTTTGTCCAACTGACATTCTTTAATCTCAAGAGTTTGTTTTTGTTTTTTGTTTTTCACTGCAAGAAGTTGTTTCCAGGTCAACTAGTACTGATGTGCAATAATGTATAGCTTTAGAATTTCTAATGTGCATCTTCCTTGTTTGAGCTCTAGCCATAATCTGCATTTTATCATGCTATCCTCTGCCCTCTCAGTAACTTTATTTGTAAAACTCGTCCAGTACTTAAGTTACCTGAGCTTTGACAATTATGCTTAAAGCACTTTGTACTCACTATGACAGTATGTCTGTAAAAGACTGTTTATTAGGTACCCTAACTTCAAACAAGAAGCAATATAGCCTCAATGTGAAGTCTTTAAAAATGTGTTATTCAAAATAATCACATGTTATGGCCCCCACCCTGTAACTCTTGTCTGGATTTCTCAACAGAAAATGGACATAGCATCAACACAAGATCTGTAGTTTAACCGCCAGCACTGACAAAAACAGAAGAATAATGGGTTATAATTACCTTGTTTAACTTTGTATATTTGAAAATGTAGAAGGTAGAATTTTTTATTTAAAAAAAACAGAATCATGCTGACTAGCTATATCTTAATGCCTTAATTTACACAATATCTGACCACAAACCCAGCACTACAACAAATTATAGGTGGAAAACCCAATACAATGAGGGAAAATACAGCCTAGTAAAAACAAGAAAACTCCTAAACAAGAAAACTAAAAGAAGAAAAAAACACAGACACAACTCAACCCAAAAAAGCAATGATGGCAGGAAACAGAAACAACTATTTCTTGATATCTATTAACATAAATGGTCTCAACTCCCCAATAAAGAGACATAGACTATCAGACTGGATACATAAACAAAATCCAGCCTTTTGCTGCATACAGGAAACTCATCTCAGAGACAAAGACGGACACTATCTCAGAGTAAAAGGGTGGGAAAAAAACTTCCAAGCAAACAGCTCCAAGAAGCAAGCTGGAGTGGCTATTCTAACATCGAATAAAGTAAATTTCCAACCAAAAGTTATCAAAAAAGATAAGGAAGGACATTTTTTACTCATTACCGGGGAAATCTGTAAGGAGGAACTCTCAATCCTTAACATATATGCTCCAAATAAAAAATCACCCACATTCATAAAAGAAACCCTACTAAAGCTCAAAAAATACATTTCACCCCACACAATAATAGTGGAAGACTTTAATACACCACTCTCACCAATGGACAGATCAGGGTAACAGAAACTGAACAAGGACACAGCAAAACTAGCAGAGACTTTGAACCAACTAGAATTAATAGATATATACAGAACATACTATCCCAAAGTAAAAGAATACACCTTCTTCTCACCACCCCATGGCACCTTCTCGAAAATTGACCACATAATTGGACACAGAACGGGCCTCCATCAATATAAGAAGATTGAAATACTCCCATGCATCCTCTCAGATCACCATGGTTTACGGCTGGTCTTTAACAACAACAAAGACAACAAAAAGCCCACATACATAAGGAAACTAAACAATGCTCTGTTAAAGGATAGCAGGGTCAAAGAAGAAATAAAGAAAGAAATTAAGGATCTTCTAGAATTCAACGAAAACGAAAACACAACATACCCAAACCTATGGGATGCAATGAAAGCAGTATTGAGAGGAAAACTCATAGCCCTAAGTGCTTCCAAAAAGAAACTGGAGAGAGCTCACATCAGCAACCTGACAGCACAGCTAAAAGCCCTAGAACAAAAGGAAGCAGATATACCCAAAAACAGTAGACGGCAAGAAATAATCAAAATTAGGGCAGAAATAGACCAAATAGAAACAAAAAGAACCATTGAAAAAATCAACAAAACCAAGAGTTGGTTCTTTGAGAAAATCAACAAGATTGATAAACCCCTATCCAGACTAACTAGAGGGCAAAGAGAGAGTATCCAAATTAACAAAATCAGAAAGGAAAGTGGCGACATAACAACTGAAACTGATGAAATTCAAGAAACCATCAGATCCTACTACAAAAACTTATACTCCACAAAATTGGAAAATCTGGAGGAAATGGACGAATTCCTAGACAGATACAAGGTCCCAAAGTTAAACCAGGACCAAGTAAACCAACTAAATAACCCTATAACACCTAAAGAAATAGAAGAAGTCATCAAAAGCCTCCCAACCAAAAAAAGCCCAGGTCCAGACGGGTTCAGTGCAGAATTTTATCAGACTTTTATTGAGGATATAACACCAATACTCGCCAAACAATTCCAAAAGATAGAATCAGATGGAATATGACCCAACTCATTTTTTGAGGCTACAATAACCCTCGTACCTAAACCACACAAAGACCCTACAAGGAAAGAGAACTTCAGACCAATCTCACTTATGAACATTGATGCAAAAATACTCAACAAAATCCTTGCAAACCGAATCCAAGAACACATCAAAACGATCATTCATCATGACCAAGTAGGCTTCATCCCTGGGATGCAGGGATGGTTTAACATAAGGAAATCCATCAACGTAATCCACGATATAAACAAACTCAAAGACCAAAATCACATGGTCATCTCACTAGACTCTAAGAAAGCATTCGACAAAATCCAACACCCCTTCATATTAAAAGTCCTGGAAAGAACAGTAATCCAAAGCCCATACTTAAAGATAATAAAAGCAATATACAGCAAACCAACAGCCAACATCAAACTTAATGGCGAGAAACTTGAAGCAATCCCACTAAAATCAGGGACTTGACAAGGCTGCCTACTCTCACCCTACCTATTCAACATAGTACTGGAAGTCCTGGTTGGAGCAATTAGACAGCAAAAGGAGATCAAGGGGATACAAATCAGAAAGTAAGAGATAAAAACATCACTCTTTGCCGATGACATGATAGTGTACTTGAGTTACCCCAAAAATTCCACCAGAAAACTCCTACAGCTGATAAACAAGTTCAGCAAAGTGGCTGGATACAAAATTAACTCAAACAAATCAGTAGCCTTCCTATACTCAAAGGACAAACATGTGGAGAAAAAAATTTGGGAAAAGGTACCCTTCACAATCGTTAAAAAAAACTATGAAATACCTTTGTGTAACTCTAACTAAGCAAGTGAAGGACCTGTATGACAAGAACTTCAAACCTCTAAGGAAAGAAATTGAGGAGGATCTCAGAAAATGGAAAGATCTCCCATGCTCATGGATTGGAAAAATCAACATCTAAAAATGGCCATCCTACCAAAAGCAATCTACAGATTCAATGCAATCCCCATCAAAATTCCAACCCAGTTCTTCATGGAATTGGAAAGATCAATGTGCAATTTCATATGGAATAACAAAAGACCTAGAATAGCGAAATCCATCCTCAACAACAAAAAAACATCTGCCGGAATCACTATCCCTGACCTCAAGCTATATTACAAGGCAATTGTGCTGAAAACTGAATGGTACTGGTACAGAAATAGGCATGTGGATCAATGGAATAGAATAGAAGATCCAGAAATGAGCCCTCACATATATGGTCACCTGATTTTTGACAAAGGAGCAGTAAACGTTCAATGGAAAAAGGACAGCCTATTCAACAAATGGTGCTGGTCCAACTGGCACTCAGCATGCAAAAGAATGAAAATAGACCCTTTCTTATCTCCTTGTACAATGCTCAAGGGTAAGTGGATCAAAGATCTCCACATTAAACCAGATACACTGAAACTATTAGATGAGAAAATAGGGAAAACCTTAGAACACATAGGCACAGAAGAAAATTTCCTGAAAAAAACACCAATGGCTCAAGCTCTAAGGTCAAAGATTAACAAATGGGACTTAATGAGATTGCAAAGTTTCTGTAAGGCTAAGGACATTGTCAAGAAAACAAAACGGCAACCAACAGAATGGGAAAAGATCTTTACCAACACCACATCAGATAGAGGCCTAATATCCAAGGTGTACAAGGAATTCAAAAATCTAGACACCAGAGAATCAAATAACCCTATTAAAAAATGGGTACATAGCTAAACAAAACGTTTTCAGTTGAGGAACACCGAATGGCCGAGAAACATCTGAGGAAGTGCTCCACATCCTTAGCCATCAGGGAAATGCAAAACCAAACAACCCTGAGATTCCACCTCACACCAGTCAGATTGGCCAAGATCCAAAACTCATATGACAGCAGATGCTGGCGAGGCTGTGGAGAAAGAGGAACACTTCTCCACTGTTGGTGGGGTTGCAAGCTAATACAACCACTCTGGAAATCTGTCTGGCGATACCTCAGAAAATTGGATATAGTATTACCTGAAGACCCAGCTATTCCACTTCTGGGAATATACCCTAGAGACACTTTAATACATAACAAAGATATATGCACCACAATGTTCATAGCAGCTCTATTTATAATAGCCAGAAGCTGGAAGGAACCCAGATGTCCTTCAGAAGATGAATGGATACAAAAATTGTGGTACATATACACAATGGAATACTACTCAGCCACCAGAAACAATGACTTAACCAAATTCTTAAGAAAATGTCTGCATCTAGAGAATATCATCATGAGTGAGATAACACAGTCACAAAAGAACAGACATAATATGCAGTCACTGATAGTGGGATGCTAACCCCATGCACTCCCCCTGAAGGAACTCACAGACTGTATGAAGTCTAAGAAATGAAGAAAACAAATATATATAAATATATATTTACAAAACAAGAAGACTTTGACTATTTCCATGTTGCGTTTTGTTTTGCATGTACTTTATGCTTATTGTAACTATTAGGTTTTCAATGCATACTGTCAAGCCCTTGAAAAAAATCAAGTACTGACTAAAAATTATATTCACATGGTTTTATGTAAAAATTATTTTAGTGTCTGAAAAAACAGTACTGACAAAAATGTATAATTTTAAGCAAAAAATGTTTAAAATCTGTACATGTATCTTTGTTTTGTAAAATAAAGTCGTTTAAAAAAAAAAAAAAAGAACACATCAAAACGATCATTCATCATGACCAAGTAGGCTTCATTCCTGGGATGCAGGGATGGTTTAATATAAGGAAATACATCACTGTAATCCACCATATAAACAAACTAAAAGAACAAAATCACATGGTCATCTCACTAGATGCTGAGAAAGCATTTGACAAAATCAACACCACTTCATGTTAAAAGTCCTGGAAAGAACAGGAATCCAAGTTCAATACTTAAACATAATAAAAGCAATATACAGCAAACCAACAGCCAACATCAAACTTAATGGTGGGAAACTTGAAGCAATCCCACTAAAATTAGGGACTCGACGATGCTGCCCACTCTCCCCCTACCTATTCAACATAGTACTGGAAGTCCTGGCTGGAGCAATTAGACAGCAAAAGGAGATCAAGGGGATACAAATCAGAAAGTAAGAGATAAAAACATCACTCTTTGCCGATGACATGATAGTGTACTTAAGTGACCCCAAAAACTCCACCAGAGAATTCCTACAGCTGATATACAAGTTCAGCAAAGTGGATGGATACAAAATTAACTCAAACAAATCAGTAGCCTTCCTATACTCAAAGGACAAACATGTGGAGAAAGAAATTAAGAAAAAGGTACCCTTCACAATCGTCACAAAAACTATGAAATACCTTGGTGTGACTCTAACTAAGCAAGTGAAGGACCTGTACGACAAGAACTTCAAATCTCTAAAGAAGGAAATTGAGGAGGATATCAGAAAATGGAAAGATCTCCCATGCTCATGGATTGGAAAGTTCAACATTTTAAAAATGGTCATCCTACCAAAAGCAATCTACAGATTCAATGCAATCCCCATCAAAATTACAACACAGTTCTTCATGGAATTGGAATATCAATGTGCAATTTCATATGGAACAACAAAAGACCTAGAATAGCGAAATCCATTCTCAACAAGAAAACATCTGCGGGAATCACTATCCCTGACCTCAAGCTATATTACAAGGCAATTGTGCTGAAAACTGCATGGTACTGGTACAGAAATAGGCACATGGATAAGTGGAATAGAATAGAAGATCCAGAAATGAGCCCTCACATATATGGTCACCTGATTTTTGACAAAGGAACCACAAACTTTCAATGGAAAAAGGACAGCCTATTCAACAAATGGTTCTGGTCCAACTGGCACTCAGCATGCAAAAGAATGAAAATAGACCCTTTCTTATCTTCTTGTACAGAGCTCAAGTGTAAGTGGATCAAAGATCTCCACAATAAACCAGATACACTGAAACTATTAGATGAGAAAATAGGGAAAACTTTAGAACATATAGGCACAGGAGAAAATTTTCTGAATAAAACACCAATGGCTCAAGCTCTAAGGTCAAAGATTAACAAATGGGACTTAATGAGATTGCAAAGTTTCTGTAAGGCTAAGGACATTGTCAAGAAAACAAAATGGCAGCCAACTGAATGGGAAAAGATCTTTACCAACTCCACCTCAGATAGAGACCTAATATCTAAGGTATACAAAGAACTCTAAAAGCTAGACAACAGAGAATCAAATAACGCTATTAAAAAATGGGGTACAGAACTAAACAAAACGTTCTCGGTTGAGGAATATCGAATGGCTGAGAAATATCTGAGGAAGTGATCAACATCCTTAGCCATCAGAAAAATGCAAATCAAAACAACCCTGAGATTTTACCTCACACCAGTCAGATTGGACAAGATCCAAAACTCAGATGACAACCGATGCTGGCGAGGCTGCGGAGAAAGAGGAACACTTCTCCACTGTTGGTGGGGTTGCAAACTAATACAACCACTCTGGAAATCAGTCTGGCAATACCTCAGAAAATTGGACATAATACTACCTGAAGACCCAGCTATTCCACTCCTGGGCATATACCCCAGAGACACCTTAGTACACAACAAAGATATATGCACCACAATGTACATAGCAGCTCTATTTATATAGCCAGAAGCTGGAAAGAACCCAGATGTCCTTCAGAAGTTGAATGGATACAAAATTTGTGGTACATTTACACAATGGAATACTACTCAGCCACCAAATCAATGACTCGACCAAGTTTTTAAGAAAATGGCTGCATCTAGAGAATATCATTCTTAGTGAGATAACCCAGTCACAAAAGAACAGACATAATATGCAGTCACTGATAGTGGGATGCTAACACCAGAGGCTCGCACTACCCCAGAACCAACTCACAGACTGTATGAAGTCCACGAAATAAAGAAAACAAAACAAAACAAAACAAAAAAATCTTTATACAACAAGAAAAGTTTGACTATTCCCATGTTTCATTTTGTTTTGCATGTACTTTGTGCTCTCTGTAACTATTGGGTTTTTGATGCATACTGTCAAACCTTTAAAAAGATCAAGTACTGACTATTCATATAGATTTATGTAAAAATTATTTTAAAATCTGAAAAAAAGTACTGACAAAAATGTATTGTATAATTTTACGCAAAAAATGCTTGAAATCTGTACATTTATCTTTGTTTTAATAAAGGTGTTTAAAAAAAAGAAAAAAGAAAACAAAATGGCAGCCAACAGATTGGAAAAAGATCTTTACCCATCCCACATGTGAGAGAGGCCTAACATCTAAGGTATACAAAGAACTCAAGAAGTTAGACACCAGAGAATCAGAGAACCCTATTAAAAAATGGGGTACAGATCTAAACAAAAAGTTCTCAATTGAGGAATATTGAATGGCTGAAAAGCATCTAAAGAAGTGCTTGACATCATTAGCTATCAGGGAAATGCAAATCAAAACAACCCTGAGATTCCACCTCACACCAACCAGAATGGCTAAGATCAAAAATTCAGATGACAGCAGATGCTGATGAGGATGCAGAGAAAGAGGAACACTTCTCCACTGTTGGTGGGGTTGTAAACTGGTACAACCACTCTGGAAATCAGTCTGGTGATTCCTCTGAAAATTGGACATAGTATTGCCTGAAGACCCAGTTATTCCACTTCTGCCCATATACTCCAGAGAAGCTCCAACATACAACAAAGACACATGCACCACATAGCAGCCCTATTTATAATAGCCAGAAGCTGGAAAGAACCCAGATGTCCTTCATAGATGAATGGATACAAAAATTGTGGTATATTTACACAATGGAGTACTACTCAGCTCTCAGAAACAATGACTTTATGAAATTCTTAAGAAAAGGGATGCATCTAGAGAATATCATCCTTAGTGAGACAATCCAGTCACAAAAGAACAGACATAATATACAGTCACTGATAATTGGATACTCACCCCAGATAGCTCTGAACACCCCAGAAATAACTCACAAACTATAAGTAGTTCAAGAAAAAACAAAGGCCAAAAAAAGAAAGAAAATGAAAAACCATTATGCTTAATCTTTATACACCAAGAAAACTTTGACTATTTTCAGGTTACATCCTGTTTTACATGTACTTTGTGCTCATTGTAACTAGTAAGATTTCAATGCATACTATCAAACCTTTAAAAAAAATCAAGTACTGACAAAAATGTATTCTTATCCTTTTATGTAAGAATGCTTAAAATCTGTACATTTATCTTTGTTTTTTAAAATAAAGTTGTTCAATTAAGAAAAAAAGAACTCAAGCAGGGCTAAAACCTGGAGTCAAAAAAGTGATGCAGAGACCATGGAGCTATTTACTTGTACTGAAGTTAACTTTCTTAAAGCACCCAGCACCATTAGTTCATCAGTGGTACCACTCACAAGTTTCTAGGACCTCCACATCAATCATCCATGAGAAAATACCTCAGATGCCAATATGATACAGAAAATTTTGTAATTCAAGTTTCTCTTCCCAAATAAGCAGCTTGTGTCAAGTTGACATAAACTAGCCAGAACCAGCACCTTGCTATGGACTGGTGTTAAATGGTTTCTATAAGCTCCAGTGTTTGAACACTTGACCCCTGGCTGGTAGTACTGTTTTGTGAGATCATAGAACCTTTGGGTCCTACCTGAAGGATATGAGTTATTGGCGCTCATGTTCCAGTAGATACTTGTCAGGTCTATTTTCTAGGTTACAGGCATCTATGTTCTGTGTCCTATATGAAAGACTAAGATGCTCCGAATTTTTCATTTACCTATAAGGAAATTAGTCCTAGAATAAGCTCCACCTTTTGACCACAAAGGTCTCAGCTGCTCTTCTCACTGGGAAATGGGCTTTAGCATAAGGACCCAATAGGAAAATAAATATTCAGTCTATCACATTTTGGCACACCGAAATACCCCAATGATTCAAAATATCTAACTACTAGAGCTCTTCTTTTAAAGTGAGTATTTTCTAGTAAGAGATAAAGTTTATGTGGGTTTGTGATTTAAAGCCTTTTCCCTTCTTGGTGTGTCCACACCGGAAATATGAAGACACAAAGAATACGGTACTTACTAGGGGTCTCCTTCAGCTTTATTTCACCCATCAAATAAATTCTGACACCAGACTCCCTTGCTGCTAATGTATCATCACATATTTCATGTTAGTTTAAGCTCTTGCCTCAAGAAAATAAAAACAAAATTTAGGCCTGCAAAAGAGTGGATTCTGAGGGGTAGTAGTCTGTCTAGTAGACTCCTCCACCATTGGAAAGCAATGGGGTTCTAGGGAGAAAATCAGAAGCTAGATATGTGCCCGGCCCTGGCCCAACATACCTATACCCTGGCTGCAGACACAAAGCAATTAAAGGAAGTTAAAACTTAACACCTTTGCTAAGCAAGCCAGTATAAGATGAGCCATATATCTGAAATTAGTATTGAAGACAGGTACAGCAACATAGAAAACAAGCCACTAGTGACAAATTCTATTTCTACAGTCAGCTCTAGAATACTCATGGCTGATGAAGGCTAGCACCTAGACTATTCATATCATCACCATATTTTTTTAACTCATGCTGAAGAAGGTAGCTTAGATAATTTTATAAGGCTGTAAAACAAGAACTGGGAAAACCCTTTATTAAAGGAATATCCAGTGTCACCCATGAGCAAGCTGCAATGCTAACTATTGACAATTAAAATATGGGCAAAGAAGCAGTATGACTAGAAGTATTGGATAAGAAAGAATTTACTTATGTTAAGACTGGGAGATATCCTTCTGGGGAGACTGGCCAAATGCACTAAGGTTGGATGAGGATCCAATAGGAGTGGCCAGTGGGTCTGGAAAAAAACAAAAACAAAAACAAAAAAAGAAAAAAGAAAAGAAAAAACAGGACACGTACAGGAGGTAAAACAAGACTTGAAGGCCTTAGAGGATCCCTAAAGTTGAAAAGCTTTTAAGGGATGTCCTAAGAAGAGACAAGAGAATGTAGAAAAGGAAACAATTATAGAATGTGTACATTTTTTGGTGCTCTCCAATGCAGCCAGATGGGGACAGGACAGATAAGACTGTCTAGATGAATTTGAGAGTAACAAAGGGGAGTCTGAATTTAAAGTTATTAGTCATTGTGACAGATCATCAAGTGAAATGGTGATGAGCAAGACTCCCTATATTGCCAGTGGCCAGCTAGGATGATGATAAGTTTATCTGTGGTTTTAGCAAGGTAATCAAGTAGTGGTACCTAGATATGTATATGGGTGGGGGCTAAAGTTAGAAAACAGAGGTTCAGTACATGAAGAATGTAGTTGAATCTATGGGTGTTGATGAGCGGTCAATCATAAAGTAAGGATAGGAAGGCCTTTGAACGGAACCTTTGATGATTCTTCCTGGTTTTGCTCTGCAGTTCCACCATGCTGTCTCCATGTCTTCACTCTCATTTATTCTATTCAGGACTAAACCCATCTAGTTTACTTAGATCCCATCTTCTGATTCAGTTTGGATAGTCCTCAGCCATTGCTTTGAATATTTTTTACCTTACTCCATGCTCTTACTGTGTGCTATATCTTCTTAGAGGTTATCATCTCTGTGCTTTTCTATGCCTGACTTGCTGATATTAAAAGAAAAAAAAATCTTCCAGAACACAAACTCTTTCTTCACCTGTGTCTAACAAAGTTTAGAACATTAGATTGTCATAGACCTCTAGTCTTTTACAATTGTACTCTCTTAGATTTCTACAACTAGATTAAAATAGAATTACTTTGAAAAAACATGATTCTGGAAGTGACAATTTTGCTTTCAGTGATATTCTCATCTACCTCTTGTGTACCTGCAGTTTATAATTTCCCACTGTAGGTCTAAATAGAGCCAGGTTCATATTTTTTTCTCTGCTGGAAACCCATGAGCTGTAGCTGTGGATTGTCATTGTCCTTAGAGACCATCTTTGCCGGTTAATTTTTTTCCACTTGAGTGCTGAATCCATTTGTATTTTAATTTCTCAGCAGGGCACTTGAGCGTTGAATATAATAAGCAGAAAGCCCACACCTCTCATTAGCCTGGCCTTGGTTTTATTGCTTACTCAAGGGCCAGGGCAAACACAGAGCTTGCTGATTTCTCCAGTATAGAGGAGGAGTCTCCAGCCCTTTGCATAGAGAGGACACGTCCAAATTTCTGGTTTTATTCAAGGGCTCTCTCCTCAATGAACACTATATCTTCTTTCCACATCAAAGCATCAGAAAGTCAGCTATAACCCTCAGATCTGTCTCCTGGATGCACACTACACACCACCAACATAATTTCTGTCATAGGGCTAGGTCACGTTACCATCTTAGTGGAATACAAATTGGGTTCTTTCACAGGTGAACATCAATCTAAATAACAGTGACAAAAGGCCCTTGAAAAACCAAAAAGTCTTAGAAAACAAAACAAAAAATTCATACAATTCAAGTTGGGGGAAAACTTGGGAGAGAACAATGAATCTGGTTGAAATAGATTAAATAAAATTTTTAAAGAATCACTAAAAACATTTTTTAAAGTAAGTAATCATTTCTTCCTGTAGTACACATTTATCTTTCACATACTTTATACAGGAAGCACAGTTGGGCTATCCTGGGTATAGAATTATCCAGATACACATTCAGACCAGTCATCTGGGCCATGCTATCACAGTTTTTAGTAAGACAGCATAGGGTCAGTATGTACAGACCTAAGAGCAGGCACTGGGTAAGAGTCAGAACCCAAGCATCACTCTCAGAAATTCCTGTCTTATTTTTTCTCAGTCTCTGTTTGCTATTTTATGGCATGTAAAAATAAATTCCATAAATGTTGGGCATCTTTATGATATTGTTTCTCCCTTCTGGAAGACACTACATTTAAAAATAGAAAGATACAACTCTGCAAGCTGCATTCCAAATTGACACTTTGCTTAGTTTGTACCAGGTTCAGCTGACCAAAAGGCCCATAAGCATTATAGCATTGTATCTAACTTTGTATTTTTATTATGGCTCCTGAACTGGAGCTTCTTTAGAGCTAGGAGCTATCAAGACTGGCTTTGATACACACACACACACACACACACACACACACAGAGAGAGAGAGAGAGAGAGAGAGAGAGAGAGAGAGAGAGAGAGAGAGAGAGAGAGAGAGAGAGAGAGACGGAGAGAGGGAGGGAGGGAGGGAAGGAGGGAGGAAGGGAAGGAAGGAGGGAGGGAAGGAGGGAAGGAGGAAGGGAGGGAGGGAGGGAGGGAGGGAAAGAGGAAGGGAGGGAGGGAGAGGAGAGGAAAAGGGAGAGAGGGGGAGAGGCAGGCATCCTGGTGGAACAGCATCCTTTCCATCCTTGTTTCACTTGAACTATAATAAAATAAAATAAAATAAAATAAAATAAAGTCAGCTCTGAATGTTATATGAATTCTCCATGTAAGAAAAAGGTTGTTCTCTAGCATAAGCAGTGGATCTTGGGACTCATACTCTGGCATAGTTGCCAAGCTGGGACCAGTGACTGCCTTAGCATGCTGATGTCAAGCAAAGCCCATAAGTAGTCAGGTTGCAATATATTTCAGTTGACTATTTCATAATATGAAAACAAACACAAGTTCCTTGAAACTCCAGTATACCTTGTACCTCTAAAAGATTACATTGGCCTCAAAGCCATTGAGCTACTCTTTCCTGACTCTTGTTTCTTATATTGTATTCACATTTGTTTTTACTGTGTCTCCATGCTACTCTAAATTATTTGTATTTGATAACAACTTTATTAAAAAATCAACATGCTACATTTTGTCCATTTTGTTTCCCTGTAGAGAAGCTCTGCTAAAAGTTTAAATGTCTCAAACACTATCTTGAGACCATTCCCAGAACTATACAAATTGTCACAAATGCCTTTCTTTGTTAAAATTGAATGAATGAATGAATGAATGAATGACCAGGTAAATAAATAAATGGCAAGAAATCATGGGTTGGTTGATAGAATCTTGCCTCTCCCAGAACTTATCTAAATGCCCTAACTGTAGCAGGCTACACTACTCCTAAGTAACAAAGAATAAAACCTGAACCTGAGTAAACCACAGTAATAATGGCATAAGGAAAAAATAGGTTTTTTAAAAGAATCATTTATTAATGCACATTAATTGGACATATTAAGGTGTTTTAAACAGCTATAATTTCTGTGCTTGGAGTTGTTTTGACATATATTTAAAATAAGGGAAACATACTCCACTACCCAAATTAGAAGACCAGCAATGAGTTTTGGAATACTTCCTCATAGATAAAGACTCTGGAGCATGACTATGTATGTGAGAAGGAGTAGCTGAGGAAAAAGACCATCATTGTGGGTGATTGGTGACATGCCCCCCAACTATGTTCTATTTTCTAGAATATGTTTTAGCTCCAGTGACTAACCTGTAACCAAATGAACACAGTAGAGGGTCTTCTCTGAGTCTTCTGTTGTGTTTCCTCCTTGTTTTCTCTCATATGGAGACCTGAGGTGTGACTCAGGAAGTGCAGCTATCAATAGACATCATGGTGGAGAGGGGAAAATGTTTGGTATTGATGAAACCATATTGGATTCTTTAGAAGAGCACACCCACCAGTTAGATACTAAGTGACCCTATTTAATACCAAAGGAATAGAAGATAGATGGTCTGACCTGAATTCCTGACTCGTAAATCACAGGTATAGTTCAACGGCTATGAACTAACTTACTACACAGCAACAGATAATTAGGACAGTCAGTCCCCTCCATATCCACAGGGAAGTCATCAGCAGGGAATGAAATGTGAGCAGTTTGGTTTTCATTCAAAAGTAGGTAGTTGACTAAGAAGCCAGTCAGAGGCTTAGAAGGGGAAGAATTAATAACTGGACATTTCTCCAAGTAAAACTGAATGGTAAGATTAAGCTGATACCTGTCAATTAACTTCCACCCTGAACCCTCTTACATTTTCAGTTTTCAATCCAGGGTTGCCCTTACTACACTTTGCACTGCTCTATCTCCTAGCTCTAACCCTTCCCATCCCCATTGATGTCTACAAAGTAGAAGAAAAATCAGAAGAGCTTTCTGACTGCATCGTGTCCTTGAACATGTCCAGCCTCATGTAGAACATTGTTAGTTCTAGGAACAGTAAGCTTAGTCATTAAGAAAAAAAGGCTTATTATATAGCTCTGGCTAGTGACAAACTCCTGATCCCTTTACCCCATCCTTATTAGCTGGGATTATAGAAATGTATCACCACTTCAAGCAAGAAGACTTTTTGTGAGTCACATCACGCATGGGTGAAGGTAGCATTTTTCTATTCCAAATCAACACAATGGATTGTAGATTGGGATATGGGAGGTCATGGAAACAACGTGAAATAATTGTTTTAGACACAGCATATGGTATCAGTGTGACCTCTATGTACATTGGCTCTTGAAGTCTCATTGCAAAGGACCTGTGACTACTGGAAAGCTCATAAGAGAGTAACAGGTCATGGATGGGGAGGGTAAGTGTTTGGGAGAGTAAGATCTTGGAAGGAGCTTGTCCATAGCAGTGATGGAGGGAACTGAACTGAACATCCTAGAGGTTTGCCTTCAGGGAATAGCTCAAAATATTTTACACATGTCTTTACTAAGATCTACATGACCATGTGTTTTAGTTAGAGTTTTATTGCTGTGATCAGACACCATGGCCAAGACAACTCTTATAAAAGACACATTTAATTGGGTCTGTCTTACAGGTTCAGAGGTTCAGTTCTTTACCATCAATGCAGGAGCATGGCAGTATCCAGGTAGGCATAGAGCTGGAGGAGCTGACAGTCCCACTTCTTGTTCCAAAGGCAGCTAGGAGAAGACTGGCTTCCAGACAGCTAGGAAGAAGGTTTTTAAACCCATGACCATAATGACATGCCTACTCCAACAAGGCTACACCTACTGCAGAAAGGCCACATCTCTTAATAGTGCCACAGTATGGACCAAGCATATACAACTCATCATACCATGGCTTCATATTCTATGACAGCCCTTTGCTTACATTTCCTGCCTCTACATTATCATTGGCCTTTTCTGGGACCAACTTTACATTGCTGTATGCACTTAATATTGGTTTCAGCATCATTCTTGGAACAAAGCCTGACTGGAATTACATTTATAATAAAAGGAAATATTTTCAGCGACACATGAAGCTAAAGATTTTCTACTATATTAGTTCCTGTCCTAGAAACATTTTTAATATTACAATAAGAGGAAAAAGGAAACAAAACCATAAAGGAACAGAAAAAGGACATGGAGACACCAGAAACAATGTTGATGATATTCACAAAAGATGTGATCAGACCAGAGAGGGTGTAGCACAGGCAGTAGGGCCTGAAAGGTACCAATGAAAATCCAATGAGCATCAGCCTCATATACCTGTCAGCCTTTCCATGTTCTGAAATATTAAGTAACATCATGAAATTGCCTGACCAAATCATGCCTGGTCCTAAAGTGAGACCTGAACGAAATGAAGGAACCCTTACGCAGGTTCTGGGCTATAGGCACATGCAGGGTAAAGAACATTTTTAAAAATTTGCAAATAATATTTTCAGAGAGCTAAAAAGTGAAAATAATTTTCTAAAGCAAAACAAGGAAGTAAATATGTAGCAATGAGAGAACAAGAAGGGTCCTTAGAAATATAGCAGTGTGATACTCAGAATAAAATCCCATAAAGGGGCTTAGGGAATAGCTAAGGTAAAATCTTCTAAAGTGTAACAAAGGGCATAGGTGGATGGTAGTACACACAGAGAGAAATAAAGAGACAGGTGGAAAATTTATTCACCAGTTGAATAGCAAGGAGTTTTACTTTGACATTTTAGAATACCAGGAATGATGGCACCCTTAAATGTTTCTAGAGAGAAGGAAGTGGTCACATAAATAAACTGAGTGTTCCTAATGCTGAACTGATAAGTGTTAGAAATGAGACATGCATGAGAAAAGTTGTAAGAATTAGAGAAAGGAAAAGGTTCCAGCTCAGCTATATATTCAGCTAAACTGTCAGTTAAGTGTGATAGCACTTACAGCAATCTATAGGTATATACAATCATAAGCATGGATTTCTAGACAACTACCTGGCGCGTGTTAGAAGGATATGCCTTCCTGAGTGGAGGTGGGGAGTGCAGAAAATAGAACTGCACTGAAAAGAGGAACATGAAGTCCAAGTATGGTGGTACTTACCTTTAATCCCAGCACTCAGAAGGTAGAGTCAGGTGCATCTCTATGTGTATGAGACCACCTTAATCTACATAGTTCCAAGGCTACCTTTGTTCAAGAAGTGGGATGTGGGATTTTCATGAGGGATGCATGAAAGGACAGGAGGACAGGAGAAAAGTACTGCAGAATTTGAATTTGAACTATTGCCCGGGTCAGTCTGTGGTACAATTCTCATTAGTAGTGCTAGTCAATCAGGCATGAGCACAGATCTCAGCCAGAACACATCACAATGGGACACAACACATATTCCACAGTGTGCAGTCTCAGTACTACAACCAGGGATGGTGATACCTTCTCGAGATACCTGAACTTTTTGGCATTCAGGTCAAACTTTTAGGATCTCAAAGTACACAGAAAGCTACTCTGAGCACCTAAAGGCAGTGAATGTCATGGAATCATGAACTTTCTTACTGTGACAAATGAGGCCTATTCTGAGACAGAGAGCTATAGGTTAGTTCAGGTATCAGGCAAGAGGCTAGTTTACATACAAGCAAGAACTATTTCCACACTCACAGGATATCTTGAGACCAGTGTTCTGGTTGGCTTTCTAAACACTCACTTTTGCCACAGGAGTTTCTTGTGTGGAACAGAGTGTAGATAAATCAAGGTTCCTAATTATTGTAGACACTGGTTATTCCAGCCAACTTCCCCACCCCCATCTTGTCTCTGTCGCCTGGAAGCACTAGTTACATCTGTTGCTTGTCCCTCCTCTCCTCCTTTCCCTTCCTCAACAGAGTGATCAAGAGCAGCTAGACTACTTGACCTGGTCTAAACCTTTTTTGTAAAGAAGACACCTGTACACTGTTGTGAATTGTCCTGCGGTCATTTGTATTTTGATATTAATTTCACCCTCCAAAGTCCAGGGAATTGGGAGATGACTCTAGCTTCTTCAAGCTGTATAAATGGGCATTGAGAATTTAGAAGGGGGGAAGGGAATAAAGAAACAAGACAGGCCTCAAGAAGGAAAGCCACCCTGCCTATTATTGTAGTCTCTAATATCTGAAATCAGACCAGTTTATCATTTTGAAGACAAGCTTCACCATAGCTGTACATTCTGTAATATATATACTCAACAGAAAACATTTTAGTATCAAGAAATATTTTGTTTGATCTTTTTTAATCTAATCTATACAACTCTGGAAGCCACGAAGAGCCAAGTTATACCTTGGTGCCCAAAGTGGTTATTATAAGGTTGTTTTTATTAAGAATTTAGGAATGGTCACAATCATACAGGGAAGAATTAGCCAGATTTGATTATGCAGCCATAATCTTATTTTGGTAACTAAGCTAAAGTCATATCTTCATTGGTAGAAATCTTTCTAATTGATGCAAAATTAAAGTTATAATCTTTCCAGTGCTATAAAATTGATTTGATACAGATTTAAAGTTTATACACTGTTTTTAGCTCATTAAACAATTCTAGTTGAAAGTTAGATAACAAACTCATGGTTCTGAGTCATTAAAGGGTGTTTTTTTAAGATAATTTTAATTAAAGATGGCCAAGAGTAGTCAAGGCTTTACAGTTCAGAGATGCTTTGTGTAGATAGATAATCTTCAACGGCATCAGAAGTCCACAGAATATGATATTTGTAGACTTTTTATTATTAAAGATCATTTGATGAGAGACCTGTCTGCTTCTGAAAGCACCTGTTCTTAGACTCTAATAATAAATTGAGCATCAATAGAGTTGCTCCAGTTGTGGCAAGACAGCCACTAGGCAATATTACCTCATTCATCTACAGACAATACTGTTCACAAAGGGACACTATATGTGGAATCATTGACTAATAATTTTTGCAAAGCCAGAATTATCAGACCTTTAAAATTCTGCATTACAAAGATCTGTTAAATATGATTCTGGGTCAGAAGGCTTAATACTGATGCTCCAATGTTTTAAAGGATGAGGGACTGTCCAAGTGATCTTCTGTCTCTATAAATTGGCTAGTTTTGGAAGCTGTGTTTTATGCTTCTTATATGTCAGGTATTATTAATCATTCTGGGGTTTCTGATCTGGTTGAAGACTGGTAGCCTCATAGACAAACCATCTGTTTGGTGTTAAGAAAATAATATAGATCTAAAAGGGTGGTTTTCTGATGACATACAATCTAAAACCAAGATATAAGTCTGGTGTAAAATTATAGTCTTTTAGGATAGATGGCAAAGTGCTTTATTTAATAGGCAAAAATGATAGAGTGGGAGTTAAGGCTGCCTCATATTTCATAAATTATAGAATGGCAATAGTTGTACTCATTTTATAGTTGAGGGAAAAGAGCCTTTTAATGGGACCAAAAGAGGGAAATGTTGTAGATTGTCCTGCAGCCATTTGTATTTTGATGTTAATTCCACTTCCCTAAGAAGGGCTGCCTAGTCATGTACTCAGGTGACTTCATCAGAATCTCCCCATTTTAATTAGTAAAATAAAGGTGAGAGCTGGTGATTGGGTGGGGGAAGGGAAGGTGGAGAGAGGGTCGGAAAGGAGAAAGAGGGAGAGAGGAAGATCAAGATGGAACTCGGGAAGGCTGAACTGGACCCAGGTGAACTTAATTGGTGTTGGGTAGGTATGAATATTTTATGGATTTTATAGGTCTTTTATCCCATATAGAAAGGCAGTTTTTACCTTTGTCTATTTGATGTAATCTTATTATGTAGAGGGTTTGTGGATTGAGAGTTTTATAAATAAACCTGTATGAAAAGCTACTGGGCCTTAGAGTCATGTTTGTGCTGGCCAGGGCAGTAAGTCCACCCGAGATGGGAGCAGAAGCACCAGGGCATGTGGAGTAAACCACCAGAGAAGAGAGCCATGTGGAGAATATGGCTTGTGACCAAGTGACAGAGTCCATGTGCCCAGCTCCATATTAGAAGCAGCACCCACAGAGTAAGACCTCAGGGTTGATAAAGAGACAAGAATTCCTTTCTTAATATTTATTGCAACAGTACACAGTCTTGCCTCCACCACATGCAGATAGGCTGAGTATTCCTACTTCCATATAGAGTAATAAACATGCCATAGATCCTGATGTAGTCAGCTAGGAGAGAGTAATTTCTTCCAATTTGATGCCTCCTAAAAGGACAAGAACCCAGGGCCACAGTTATCTATTTTCTGAGATAAAAGGACTATTCTCATAGCCCTGAGACCCCAGGAATTCTCTGGTTTTAGGAAGGGCGAATGTTGAGTGCCTTGCTGAAGTACAGCCTAACCTTACTAACTTGATTTTTGGACCATTTCTACTATACTGTCCTTTTTTCATACACCCTGAGTATCTGTTGAAAGAAACGTTTAAGAACTGAAGAAAAAATATAGAGTAAGTTCTCTAAGGCAGGCTATGAGAAGGAAGGATTAACATTGAGTTTCAGACATGGAGACTTTGGATATGAGTTCTTTGGCTTCCTGTGCTCAGAACCTTCAGAACAGGACCAGAACTCAAGTGTAGGGATGGGTAAGCTATGTCTCCCTTCTTTTACCCTTGGAAAACAAAGATCAGTTACTAAGGGCTAAACTGTGCATGGCTTTTGAAGGTTATATTTCAGCACATATATACTTGGTCACCCATTAATACTTATTGACTGCCCACAAACATCACTACCACCACCCATGGACATACTCTGGGCTTCCAGTTGATGACAGAGGACAGGAGAAGTACAAGTTCTAGTCCACAATAAGTACTTATGGGTTCAACTCTGATGAGATTGAGAAATAGCACTCAAAAGATAGTCTTGAAATTTCCTGATTAGATAAAGTAGGTTCATTCTCATCTCTGGGCTTCCTCTGCCTCCCCTCCTCCATTCTAGCCCAGGCTTACCAGGTTGGGATAACACCAGGCTGTGGCAAGCTGTGCAGATTTCTGATGTCTCACGGCTGTTTGGGGTTAATGCCAAGAATGGAAATTACAGTGAATTATGTTATAGGACATTGGAGTGTTTGGGAGTATTGCTAGATAAAATAAAACCCAGCTAATTATAGCTTAATTAATTAATTACTACTGTCCTTGGAGGCTTCTTATTTTAAATTCCATCAACTCTGCTTAATAAGAACCTTGTCCACTGTTAGCTTCCAAGTTCAATACCAAAACAAGAAATGATGGAGGAAAAAAAAAGAACTAGATTTAAAAATAATTTTTAAATTCCAAGTTTTCCTTTCCTAGCCCTAGTGCTCAGAATGATGACTCTGAAGCTAATAAGTTATTGTTAAATGCTTAGACCATAAATTTTGACCTATTTCCTGACTAGCTATTAAATTATTTAACCATTCAATCTATTCTATGTCTACCAATTGTTTAGTTATCTCTTTTCAGTTCCAGCCTGCTGCTTCCTCTTCTTCCTCCTAGTCTCTTCAGAATCCCCTTGGTGTCTCCAAGTTCCTCTACCTGATGGTAGTCATCCTTCTCCCAAGTCTGTCTCCCAGTCTTGTCTTGCTTGTTTTGTCCCCTGAATTTCTCCCTGCGTCTTCATTTATTCTCAAGAAATTCTCCCAGAAATCTCACTCTTCTTGCCAGTGTCCCACTTCCTATTTCCTGCCTTAGCTCATTGGCCATCAGCTTTTTTCTTGACAGGTGGTGCTTATAACAGTTTCTTTCTACATATAGCTTTCAAGATTCAGAAGTCAGTACCTAGAGAAGAGGCAGATGTGGGTTCTTATGAACAGATCACAGATTCCCTATTTCACTAAATCAAAATCAGGAGATTGTAGAAAATGAAAATTCACAACTAATGATATATGTTGTTATTTTTAGGTTAAGTAAATAGGATTGTCTCTTTTATCTAAATATAATGCAGAAATAATGCAGATTAACCCTGAAAAGTACAGCCAGTGAGAAAATACAGATTTTAGGGATGATCATAAAAATGAGTTAGGAGATTCCACAGAACAGTGGAATCTACTTTTACGTTGTCTATAGTGTCCTCTGCTTCATAGGATTAGCCTTCCTGGGTATCACTTAGAGCTATAGGGGATCATGTGTCTTGGCAGCATCAATTCCAATAGCCCATGAGCCATGTGACTCATGCAGTCCCTCCATAATGCTACAACTTAAACCAACAGTACACTACTTCCTGAATCAAGAAACATGTGTAGTATAGCAAAATGTCCCAGCCAGCCAGTAAAATCTGAACACAAATACTTGTGTTCCTCAGCAGTTCTAGAACAGAGGGTTTTTAGAACTGGCTCAGAGGTCCCTCAGTATTGACACAGGCTTTTGAAATTATCTCTGGATTTCCCCTAGCCTCAAGACACCCATTATAGAGATAGCTCCATAGCCATATCTCCGGACAAGAAGAAGGACTATGTTTTACATGCTGGTTTCATATCTCATAACAGATCAAAATATTTTCCAGAGTTCTTATAGAGACGAATGAGACCTATCGATAATACCCATCTCCCTCTCCTTTGGCTAGTGTATCCATTCCTAACTTTGGAAAATAACAAGGAAAGGAAGAGTTAAAGAAGGGCCTACAATGTCTACACCAAAATACTGATTCTGAGCCAATACCTACTCTCTATATTACTCTTTACCTCATCACCTCAAGAAGTGCAAATCTAACTAAATCAATGCCTCATTATGTATACAAGTGTTCAAGCACAAAGATGAAGGCCTTATACAGAATACTTTTACCAGTAGATGAATGTTACCAATCCTAGCATGGAAGAGGAGCAGTCAGAAATCAAGGGTGCCATAGCATTCCAAAGATAGGTAGCTCAAGGCTGCTGGGATACATTTAACAGTATCATGCCCTAATTTTCTCTCTTGGAAATGAGAAATAGTGTCTTTCTCAGTGTTTCTGTTGGGTTATAGGAGTTGAAAATGAGCTTTAGAAATTGTTTTTCTAATGAGAGCAATTCCATTGTTGAGTAGAAAGGGTGAAACTAGAGAAGAGAGCCACACTCATCATCGTTCCTGAGACCCTGCCTTCACATTAGTGGTCTCACATGAATAGTTTAAGATATGACTTCCTTGAGACATCAGAGAATTGGGACTTGTCATGTGAGGAGCAGTGACAAACACCACTGATGCATTTTTTTTTAAGCTAGAGGCTTACCTGGAGTCTAATCTTTATGAAAATAAATACTGTTACCCTCTGTCCTTGCCTGTGTTAGTGAAACCTGTTTGTAATCCAGTAAAGTTAATTAATGGTTGGGAAGGAGACAAGCAGAACTCTACACTTTATTCTTCCTAACTTGTTCATTCTCCCTTTCTTTTTTTCTGCTAACTCTGCAGACAAACAAAGCTGTGGCCAAAGGAGACTTCCATCAGGCCAGCACCAGCTCCCGGAGAGCCCTGTTTCTGGCAGTGCTGTCTATTACTATTGGAACTGGCATCTACGTGGGTGTAGCTGTTGCCCTCATTGCCTACCTCTCCAAAAACAACCACCTGTGAGCTTCCCAAAGACTGGCATGAAGGAGGGGGAGCCAAGCCAGGTGTATGAGGGCAGAGAAGAGACACCTGTGTGTTACTGTACAGTCCATGTGATTGCCAAACAACTCCATGATGCCCTGGAATCTTATACTCATGGACTTCTTTTATTTTTATTCTTCAACTTCATCTTCAGCACTGTGCAGAGTATGAGGTCACCAGCAATGCTGATTCTTCCTCATGGAAGTTCCAAAGATTCCATCCCAGTGGCTGCCCCTGGATGAATTCTATTGGATAGATGACAACCCAGCTCTGCAGCCTGCCAGTGCCTGGACTATCACCCCATTAGCAATATACAAACAGTTTAAATATGTTTATTTTTTATGGAATATGGTGCAATAGGCAGAATGCAGGAGACATGTCACCACTAGCTTGTGGCCCACTTAAATCCTGTTTGTGTACTCCATCTTTGTGGCTTCCTTGTCAAGAACACGTGGGGCTGAGAAGGAAAAGAAAGTACTTGCTTGGAGATCTTCTGTCTCTGTCCACAGATGGATCCTGCCTGCCTGAGAATGCAAAATTAGAAGAACATAATGCCTACCCTGGCCCTACTTAGTCCCAGCACGATGTCCCAGCTTGGAGCATCGGGGTTTCTTGCAGATACCCAGCAATACACAGTTCTGGGGCCTCATTAATCTTAAAGCAGAGGAAGCTACAGTTCCTCTAAAAAACAAAAACAAAAAACAAAAAAAAAAAAACCAGAAAAAACAAAACCAGTGTTTTCCCCAGCAGCCTGAGGGACAGGAGCTGAGAAGACACACCAGATGTTTAACTCCTGGACACTCATCCTGGTTATGAGCACTGATGCTGGAGACCCTGGAAATGAGATGGGCCTTATTCTGTCCACTAAATGAATGGCTATTTTTTTTGTCATTTTTTAAGTGCAACTCTTGCTTCATGCTGCTTCAGTTGCCAGATGAATGCTAAGAAAGAAGTAATCACAGATGTTTTAATACCATGTCATTGCTGTTTTATGAGTGTTCATTATTTAACAAAAATTATCTTTTAGCTTGTTTGCTTATGACTTTTCTTTCTGATGAATGGTGATGTTTTGGCTCTGTTTTGATGATTTACTTCATGTTTTACTGGCATAAAAGCCAGCCAGCATGTAGAAATTGTGGTTGGGTGGCCTTGCAGGGCAAGAATCATGAATCACACAGTCCTGGCTACATAAATGTTCACCTTGATCACCACCAAAGGATGCAGAAACCCTTTGTCTGGAGTTCATCCTGTTGTACTTAAAATATCCCCAGTCCCTAGAATCCTGGCATTACAGACCCAGAAATCTTGACTTAACTAGTCAGAATTCAGCCTGGTGATATCAGTGCATAGTACATTTGAGAACTCTGACCTGGAATAATAACAAGTTTATTCTCTCCCACTTGCCACTGCCCACCTTGACCTTGAACTCTTAATGTTCTCAAAATCCCTAGCACTGTTTTCCTGAGTTGAATATATCATTCATCTCAAAAAGATCATCCCCTTGGCTGTAAGGTCTTTAATCCCAGCACTTGGGAGACAGAGGCAGACAGAGATCTCTCTGAGGTAGAGAGGTCAACCTGCCCTATAAAAAAAGTTCCAAGACAGTGAGTACTTCATGTAGAAACCCTGTCTCAAAAAACTGAAACCAAAGCAAATATACAAACATAAAAGGATAACTTCAAACATTCTCTAAGCACCATAGCTCTAGGAAGAGTGGACAAATGATGTCTATACACACACTCCCTAATGAGAGTTGAGTGAGCTGATCATAAAGAAAGTATAGGATTAGGGGTCAACCATACCTGGATGCAAATTCAGTCATGCCTTTTTTTTCATTGTGTTGTCTTGGACAAATGTTTAAAACTCTCTTAACTGTGTCTCTGGGATAGGATAATTGCAAAGGTTTGTTTTATACCATTGCTGGGGGCCCCTTGATTCCAAGTGAACAGTAATGAGTATAAATAGGTATAGTAGATGGATGGCTCTGCTTGTTTTTAGAATTATTCATAGGCTATTTCATAGTTTGTTTTTATCATTTCAACTTTCAACCCAACCTCTCAGGAATTACACATCATGAACCATGATATAAAATGGGGAGGGGTACTTGTCTTGAAGTGATCCTTTTAAAAATCAAGGTACACCCAAACTTCCATTTGGTAGATTTGGCAAATACATAATTTCAGTCTGTCTAGGCAAGTTAGTTCACACATGCTATCCTATCTACCCACTGTGTCCCAGATTTGTCTTTCCAGATAAAAGGGCATCACTTTAAAAGGCTGCTGTCCTTGTTATCTATTTTCAAGAGCTACTATGTAACTCTCCAGGGCCAGGAGACCAAGGTTATTTCAGGCATCATACAGATGATCAAAAGTGTATATGCAAAGTTATATTAGAGCTAATGGATTGGTGCTGTGTAGCACATCTAGTGGGTAGAACAGTACAGTGAGAAGTATGACCCTGGTGACTGTAGAGTAAGTAGGTGAATATTATCCTCGGTGACCTTGTTACGTAAATATCTGCTGCAAAAAACAAAGCAATATACCTGTAGCCTATCCTATATGGGCAAACCATGCCTTGGGCACATGGAAAAAATCTCATATGAGCATCCTAGGGGAAACATGATAAGAAAGGATGAAAATTGAAGTTCAGAGAAATAAACACACTAAACTACACATATGTGCCAGGTGTTATGGGAGGGCATAACCATACTTAAGATGTCCCAACCTGGCTTATCACTGATGACAGAGAGCTACTTCTGGGATTTAAACCATTGACCCTGTCAAGAGAAAATGTCTTCTCCAAATGAGCCCATTAAAATATTATGAAAAGTCATTCTCACAACCATATTGTTGAATAGCAGAGACTCATAACACAGAGTCAATTCCCTAATTTCCCATGGACCCAAGCAGAGGCCTAACTCTCTGTAATATGCCCCTATTCTGTGGGTATCTCCATTTTACTAGACATCTCCCCAAGTGCCCTTTCTCAGTATAAGCAGGAATTACATAACCAGCTACACCCACTTGAGCAGGTACCCATGTTTTTCTCAAAAAGAAAAGGAAGGAAGGAAGGAAGGAAGGAAGGAAGAAAGAAAAACTACAATGAGAAGGTACTGAGACCTGGGTGACTGCCCAATTTTTACAGATAAGCCACATGGCTGAGCAGGATAACATAAACAGCTCTTCTTTGCTGAGCAGAATATCCCTCAAGTCTAGCTGCCCTCTAAAATTATCAGAGGTCACCTGCAGTGCAGAATGGACTCTGGATATAAACAGCATCAGTGGACAGCTCTCTTTTTGCAGTAACTTTGCCAGGATGTAAGTGGTAAGTGGTCACCATAGCCCTGCCCATAGGCAAAACTGAGCCTGGGTTTTAGGGCTACCTTCACCTCAAGAACTTTCAGTTTCTTTGAGATTCTAGTTGTCTGGTTAAAATTCCAGTTTATTATAAGGACAAATTTTTATTTCTGCTTGCACATGTACTGCCACACAAATTGATATATCTCTACTCAAGTGTTAATTTTGACATAACAACTCTGAACCTGAGTCCAAGCAAGCTACAGGAAAACAGGGTGAAACCATATCTTAAAAAAGAAGCCAGGCTGTACATCTGCTCTGCTTTCTTTCATTGGGGTTATCAAATGCACCAGAAGAAATGACCACAGCTATGATGTTTCCAGCTAGCCTCCCAGGTAATCAGGATAATCTCAGCTGACCAAAGGGCAGTAAACCAGAGACCTTTGGGATCCTGGGTTTATCGTCTCAGAACTGCAAGGTAACTGTGAAATGTTAAACCCACAGAAACAAAGGGCCTATAGATTGTTAGCATCCCCCTAAAACGGCTTGAAAATGTAGTAATGAATCAGCCTTATGAGAACTCCAGGAAAACATCAAACCTCTATGTAGAGAAAAACACCAGGGATGAAAACTGCTGTAGACAGGACCTGGGATTGTTTGTCCCAGCAACAATGAAAAATGGAGTATGGCAGCCATGGCCTTGGCCAGTCTCCTAAACATTGAAAATTGAGTACTGCTGCCCACACACCAAGGACAGGACACTGGGAAAGGAGCTTCACATGTCTCTGTGTGATAGAGTGATGTATGGTAAAGGGAACCTTTAGATTAATGCTAGATTAGTCAGAACATAGAGCTTCAGTTAGGCTGGCAGCACTTCTAGGGGTTGATGCTTGCCTGGGCTTCTAAAGCATAACAATAGTAAGAGGAGCAACTCATGGTCATAGGACAAGCTTGTATCTTTTTGAGAAAACTGGCCTCTATTCCAGGAGGAAGGTCAAGAGCTAATTACTTTGGGTTTTGTCACTAGTACTGTAACTGTTATTGCTTGTTTTTCTTTGTGTTTAAATAACAGTGTGTATGGCAGATTTTATAAAGTAGGCCTTGGAAAACAGGTAACAGTGAGGTAAAAGCAGGGTAAGTCCCTGACACTTTTATCCTGTGCCATCTCTTCTCTCCCCTGATGTCTTCTATGATGCTGCTGTCAACATTGCCTGTGGGCTCTACCATTGGTGGAATAGTGCTATATGGAGGCAGTGTGGCCATCCATTGGAAGCCTTGGGGTCTGTTGTGACTCATTGTGATGACACTTGTTGGAGACTTCATGAAAGATGAGAATACTGGGATGCTAATCTTTGAGAGACTGAGTTTGCTTGTCTAATATCAGACCTTCACTGTCATGGCACTAAAGTCACTTATAAAGAGTCACAAGGACAGTATTGTCCTGATTCTTACCATACTGATTAATGTGCTCTTCCATAGCCTGATGCACAACTCCTCTCACTAGCTATACACATTTGCCATAACTGAAAGATACAACCTGCAAGGCTTTAATACTTACTTGGGAGCCAATACCTTTAGTTGTCTGCCTCCCTCCTTGTCAGGAATAGCAGTGGCTGTCTGAGCCATTTGGCTACAACTTTTACAAGGTCACTGAAACTATCTAAGCTATACAATGATAGTCCTTTCATCTATGTACTATATCTAGTCTCTTCTCTCACAAGCAAGCCATTTGCAGAGAGAACTCAGATCTGCCTCTACTCTGGCTTGAGAGAAAAGTCTGTGTCTGCTTAGTACCCAAGCATACATTAGGAAGCAAAGACAGTAAACACAAGATGCTTTTGGCAGCCGTGGTGTGAATGTCAGAGAGCACAGTTTCTGTGCCCACCCACACTACATGCTTTGCTTTCCAGTAAAGTTAGTTTATTTTTGAGGAACCTGCATCTAGATAGATTGAGAGGAGAGCAGTACAATACCTACTTATTTCTGTATGAGTAGCAGAAGTGCCACACAATGGTGCTTTGCTTCTAACACTTATGACTCCTACCTCTAACTCATGACTCCAATTAACAGGTAGCGACTGTGTCTGTTTCTACCACATAACAACTGCATCTTTAGGTTCAAATTATTTTATTCAGCAAATCAAGAGGCTTAGGTGGGCCAAGATGCTTAGCATTCCTCCAAGTCACATGAACTAACATCTTTGTCACCTGGATATGATTCAAACATAGTTTAAATGATTTCAATTTCCTGATTGAACTGGTCTGGTGAGATGTTCCTGATGAGCAGGCAGAACCTGTTATAGTTGGCTCTGTACTTACTGAGGGCAGAATTAGCCAACCATTCATAAAAAGCTCTGCAATTTCCTGTTATCATGAGGCAATTTTTCTATTGGTTTTCTCAAGAGAACCTTGGGTAACTAGCAGCAGGAGATAGTGACTGACCATGGACAATCTTTAATTCAAGAAAGAGGTAAGGTTCACTTCAGCTGTATTTCCTCAGTTGGTGATGAAGTAGGGGAGTATAATATGGAACGCTGATGAACAAATCTCTTCTCATTTTTATTTCAAGAAAAACTCCAGCTTCTTTTGACATCCCAAATCAGATCTTCACAGGGCATCTTATAGATTTCCTAGCAACGGATCTTTTAAAATAACATGAATCTTCTATTTGAAGAACACATTGCAAAACCATTTCATTTCACATTTGTAATAGTTTTTTTTTTTTTTTTTTTTTTTTTTTTTTTTGCCACTTTCATAACTATTCACAGTTTAGATGAAGAAACTGCTCGGTAAAGCATTTGCTGGAGAAAGGACAGAATCTAGACCTAAGTCAATCTTGGAACAAAGGCCAGTGCCCTTCTAGCAGTAGTCAGAGGTAGCATTCTGCTGTCCCCAACTCAGCTTTAACTGAAATTTGGGTAGCAAAGACACTTGGTAGTAGCTAACCCATCACATATCAATCCTTTGGTGGACTTGTGGCAGAAGAAAACCTAGAGATGCAAGCCTCTTTCACATGCCCTGTCCTGTGGGTTCTCCTAAAGCAAGTATGGGTTCCAAACAGAGAAGGAGTATATCAACCCCTGCCCAGATTTCATCTAGCACTGGACTCTCCAAATCAATCTCCCAGGGGAGGAGAGACTGGTATGGTTGAGAGAAAAAGCATAAGACCAGAAGGCCATGAAGTTAAACAACATACTCAGCAGTATTAAGGTGTGACAGAGTATGAAATAGACAAAACAAGGGAAACTTTATACTATACCTTATGGATATTTGCCAGTGTCTGGAGACCTTGTCATAACTGTCTGTTTTATAGATAGCCAAGGAAGGCTGTAAATAAAAAACCATGTTTGAGTAGTGACTCCAATTTAAGCACCACTGAGGAAAAGATCAGCTACATATGATGAGGGTCACCTGGCTAGGTGAGCCAGCGATCCACTCACAGAGAAAAGTGTCATTGCTGTTTTCTCACAGCTGAGTAGGAGGACATAAGTAGAGTGGGTGAACTGAGGTGGGGGGGGGGAGAGGAAAAAGGCTGGATAGCAACGAAGCCTAGCACATCTCTATCTCCTTTTATTTGTACAAATCTTAATCTGAATACAAGAAGATCACTAAGATAATGATGGTCATCACACTGGGCTTAGAAAGATTCTAAATAACCCTAGAAGGGTCCAAACCCCATTCACAGAGAGCATACCAAAGGTCCTCTGTGAGGTGGCTTTGCCAAAACATCCAAGGTGGTAGAAAGAGACTCAGGCTTTCATATCATGTGTAGCTTGGCTTCCTTTCCTGCTGCTCTGTGATAAAAGATTCAGGATACAATCACAAACCATTAGCCACATTCATTGCTGTCTTCTGGCCCTTTATATGATGCTCTCCCAGACATGTTTTTGTCCTAGTCCTCTACCCTAACCATTAGACAAGTTAGATTATGGCTATTCTAACACCCTGATACTAACTTGGCCATCTATTTAAGAAACCTATATCCAATTATTGGTATATTTTGAAGTGGAGCATGTGAGGTTTCAACATAAGAGTTTTAGGGAGTACAAAACTCTGTCCATAACACTGTCCATGTATCTTCCATCCTGTGACACTTTTCCCTCAGTCTGCAGTCATCAGAGCCTCTTCTCCACCACCCTCAGCCCTGTTTCTGTGCCTGTCTCTTTATCTAACTGTGTTCTTTACAAAGGCTCCCTGCTGCCTGAACATAAGCAGTAAGTATTGGGTACCCAGATCCCTATTCTCCTTGTAATGGCAGGGAACCCAGCCTGTACTTGTTCAAGATACAGACATGGTTGTGCCAGCTGAATGAAGGTGCATAAAATGTACTGTACTTTAGACAATAGGCCATGAAACATAGATGAAATTTGTAATGCTAGGTGTTACTAGCATCTCTCATTCAGCTTGCCTCCAGCCCAGCTACACCAGATCCTGGAAGACACAAGAACTTGCAGTGAAGCCCAGAAATATCATCAAGTCTAATTCTAGGGCTATTCGTGTGAACAAGTGAGTCCCCCATAGAAACTGACATACAAGAGTTTCAGATGACAGGGTTATTGAAATACACCAAAAACAAAGCAAAGAAACAAAAACAAAAAAACCAAAACCAAGACAAACAAACAAAACAAAAAAACACAGACTTTAGCTACATAGAAGCTGCATGTCTGGATTTAAGGGATGTCTCGGGTGGGAGCAGAGAGAAGAATGAGAAAGGTTTGTATTGGCTGACTGAGATGCTCCTAAGAAATTTCTACAAATCTTGAACAAATAGAAGTTTCATAACAATGAGACCCTGCCTACTGTATGTACCATTAATGCCTATGTGGCTTTGAATACCTCATGCTAAAGCTCCATTTAGACTGACTGTCTTACTGTGAGTGGTGTGGCTAACAGGCACCCTTTGCTATAGCTTTCCCCTTGAAGAGCCACTGTGAACCTTATTGCCCTTTTACATTGCTTAAAGACTCCTACTCCTCTCCCCGTGTGTGTGTGTGTGTGTGTGTGTGTGTGTGTGTGTATGTATACGTGTGTATTGCTTTCTAGAGAAATCACCCTGCCCTAAACACATAGTTAAGAGATAGGGGGAATGGGGGTTCAAGTTTTAGTAAAGTAAAGCTCCAAGAATTTATGAATGGTCAGAACACACCCCCACGTGACTTCCCCATAACAAAGCCAAAAGAACACATAGCAATTATATCATCTCACTGTTGTGCCCTCAGCCTCCTTCTCAGGGATGGGGACCTAGCCTCCACCATGACTTATGTGGGTCTCTTCCTGTTATTTCACCTCTGACTTGTAGCCATTTACCAATGTTATCCATCTGATCTGATTATATACCTGTCACGCCCAACCTCGACCAGCAAGGAAGACACGACCGGGGAAGATCTTCTTCAAGCAGTTTATTCAGGATCCTTGAACAAGCTTCTGCTTCTGCCTCCGCACAGGCTTAAATCCCCTAGCGCCCGCCAACCCTGTAAGCCACGTGGGCCCTGCAGATAGGCTGCTTCAATGTGGAAGCAGGCAAGCTGAACAGGCACAGCCAAATAAGGAGTTGTTTATGACTGAGAGCACTCGTCATCAAGGAGGTGGAAGGTGGAAACCAGCGCCATCTTCAGGGCGAGGCACCTCAAAGCTCTCCACATATACCCTCAGGATGAGAGGCACTTGTGTAAAGCCATCTGCAAAGTGCCACTACTTAGAGACTAAAATCACAGGTTTGGCACATTTGCACAATGGTACAAATGCATTGGATGAAGACAAGTTTGAAAGGCTTGCCTAACTTATTCAGAACCTACAGCACAGAAAGCAAGTGACTTCCTGGAAAAGAAACGGCACAAGTTGATTTGCAGAGGTCCCCATTATTAGAATGCAAAGAAGAATATAATATGTGGCCTGGACTTTTGCAGATAAAATTAGAACAGCACTGGGGCAGTTTACAATCTTTTTTATACCAAGATTACCTGTACACTTTAAAACTCTATCCATGTACACTTGCAGAACACATCTAAGATAGGCCTCTTCTGGCCGCAGCTCTGTTGTTCTAGCAGCACTCCTGAATTATGATAGTGTGGCTAGAAAAACAGCATTCACTTCTAAGTTATGTATTAAAGATATGCATAAATTTTTTTCTGTTTGAAAGCTAAAGCAGAAAATGTGACTTGTTAGAAAGTGAATTAAATAAAATCATGACTGCTGGAGATTGGCACAGGAGAATGAAAAATGGCAACACAGGCTTAGATATAGGCTAATCAAGCACCTGAAGCACCGCAACACTTGTGGTACCATTAGCCAGTGAACCAAGACATAGAGAAGCCAGCACTGACCCTAGCTTCTGTTCTGCTCCCACAGGCTGAACACAGAATAACAGTAGTCAATGTATTGCACACAGGAGCTCCTCACACCTAAGAATATGTTACACTGCTGGCCAAACTGCAACAGGTGCCAGCAGGTCAGCATGTCTAGCTTAGCCTATTGCTCATTATTATTGTTGTCTTCTGAAAATGGTGTATCATATCTCCCAGCTGTCCCTTCCTGCTGTCACCTGCCAATCTTCAGAGATACCAGTAATTTTTGCCTGGGGTAGAGAAACCATCATCAAACAAAGGCTGTAGCAGCCCTTTCCTCCTTGTCTCTTATCAATGGCAGAGAAACTGTAAAGCCACACAATGTCTTTTTTTTTCTTTCCTTTTTTTAATCCTGTCAGTTTTCTTGAAATGCATTGATTTCCCCAGGGTTGACTGGGTTTGCTGCCTGTAGGTAATGCCATATGAGGCAATAGCTTCACCAATCTATAGGGCCCATTGGCAAAAGACAACCAGTTTTGAAAATAATCCTATCATACTTAGAAACTCAGAGAATCAAAGACCAGTTACTGCGGTAAATGCCTCCCTACTCTGCTATTTATTATTATAAATATTGGGCTTATGAACAAGGTATAATTACAATTCAGTCAGATCAATTGTTTACCAGGATGTGTGGGCTCCAACTCGGGCCTCTTCCCTTCCTATCCTTGAACTTCCAGACTCCTCAGTGTGCCACGCCCTTCTTTGCCCTGTTCCTACATGGTACAGGTACATTATATGTAGGAACGTGACCATAAATATACATCCTGAAATGTATTTTATGAAGAACTCCTTTCTATTACCTCTGTGATCAGGCCCACATGGCTCTGCATGTACTTGTACCATGTATATTTCTTATCAAAGATGAACTATTAACCTGGTCTTGGAGACAATAAAGTGCTTTAAAAAAACAAAAGAGTGGATCTTTTCCTCCCTGTTCCAGATACAGCCGCATCTTCTCATGCAGTGCCAGCCTCATCCCTTAAACAAGATGGTAAAGGTCAATGTGAATGGATTTGGCTGTATTGTGTGCCTGGTTACCATGGCTGACTTCTGCTCTAGATCTGGCAAAGTGGAGATTGTTGCCATCAATGACCCATTCATTGACCTCAACTACATGGTCTACATGTTTCAGTATGACTCTACCCATGGCAAATTCAGTGGCACAGTCAAGGCTAAGAATGGGAAGCTTGTCATCTATGGGAAGCCCATCGCTATCTTCTAGGAGAGAGATCTTGCTAACATCAAATGGGGTGATGCTAGATGATGGTGCTGAGTATGTTGTGGAGTCTACTGGTATCTTCACCACTATGGAGAAGGCCAGGGCCTACTTGAAGTGTGGGGCCAAAAGGATCTCCACCCCTTTGGCCGATGCCCCCATGTTTGTGATGGGTGTGAACCATGAGAAATATGACAACTCACTCAAGATTGTCAGCAATGCATCCTGCACCACCAACTGCTTAACACCCCTGGATAATGTCATCCATGACAACATCGGCATTGTGGAAGGGCTCATGACCACAGTTCATGCCATCACTCCCACTCAGAAGACTGTAGATGATGTGGTGTGAAGGCCAGAACATCATCCCTGTATTCATTGGTGCTGCCAAGGCTTTGGGCAAGGTCATCCCAGAGCTGAAAGAGAAGCTCACTGGCATGGCTTTCTGTGTTATTGCCCCCAATGTATCTGTTTTGGATCTAACATGCCTCCTAGAGAAGCCTGACAAGTATGATGACATCAAGAAGGTTGTGAAGCAGACAGCTGAGGGCTCACCAGTGGGCATCCTAGGTTACACTGAGGACAAGGTTGTCTCCTGAGACATCAACAGCAACTCCCACTCTTCCACCTTTGATACTGGAGCTGGCATTGCTCTCAAGGACAATTTTGTGAAGCTCATTTCCTGGTATGACAATAATTATGGCTACATCAACATGGTGGTGGACCTCATGACCTACATGGCCTCTAAGGAGTAAAAAATCCTGGACCACACACACACACACACACACACACACACACACACACACACACACAAAGGACACTAAAAGCAAGAGAGAGGGTCTCCATTGCTGAGGAGTCCCATCTTAACTCAACCCCCAACACTAAGCATCTCCCTCACAATTTCCATCCTAGACCCCATAATAATAGGAAGAGCCTAGGTATCCCTTCTTATTCTCTTAAAAATCATCAATAAAGTTCTGCTGCACCAAAACCAAAAACAAAAAACAGTGGATATCAGCTATGCAAGGTTCAGAACTGCAACAGTGAGTAAAACCCACATGGCACAGGTAACTTATGCTATGATCCATGTAGATCTGGTTCAAGGCAAGGAATAACAAGTAATAAGTATGTGCAGGTGAAAAGGTGGCCATATAAAACCAAAGAGTATCACACATACTTAAAGGATATAGTTGTCCTGCCCAGGCGGAGGCATGAGATTGGCAGGCAACAAAGGCATGACTAAAATGCTGTCAAAATCCAGCTTTTGGAATGAGTAGAGTTCACGCTGCTTCTAATCATTTAAAACTGTGTGTATTCACCATAAACAATATTTTATGCATGTATTTATGTGGGTTGTGCCCATGCATGTGTATATTGTTATTTGTACATATTTGTATTTGTATGAACATTGTGTATTTACCCATTTGTACCACTCTTTCTCCCTCTCTCTCTCTCTCTCTCTCTCTCTCTCTCTCTCTCTCTCTCTCTCTCTGAGTGTGTGTGTGTGTGTGTGTGTGTGTGTGTGTGTGTGTGTGTAGACAAAAGCTTGAAATCAACTTCTCTTCAATTGCTCTCTGATTACTTACTGAAGCACAGTTTTTTGCTGAACTCAGAGCTCACAGATTCTTCTAGTTGACTTACCCAGCTTGCTTCAGGAATTCCTTTCCTTCACCTCTTGAATGCTGGGATTCTATCAGGGAGGCTGTGACTATCTTTCTTTTATGTGGGTGCTGAGGATCCAAACTCTGGTCTTCATATTTGTGAATTATGTATTTTATCTAGTAAAATTTATTATTTATTATGTATTCAGCTTGATATACATTTCTCACACAAACAAACACACATGCACATATGTGCATGTGTGTGCGCGCACACACAGAGAGAGACAGGAACAATGGACATCAGATGAGTGAGGTTTTGTGTTCATGGGCTTTTGATTTAGTTTGAGCCAGAAACTCCATATGTTTCTGTTCTCAAGCCCCAAAAATTTCCATTTTTTTCAAGTGTAATGCAATAGTTCCAGACAAAGAATTTAGGGTCAGCAGACATGACTGGTGAAGCCCCATTCACCAACATAATCAAACATCTTTGAGACTCATTTTCTTCAAAGTAGGAGAGGCAAACAAGTGGTACAGTAGTGCTGTAAAATAACCGAGGAGACAGGCATAATTTTAGGTCTCCTGAGGAACAGTAGTGACAGTCATATTGTATGTGTTATTCTCATACCAGCCCTATGCCATGGCTGCCCACAAGACTGCAACTCCCTCTTTGTTTGACTTATTTGAGGGGATATACGTGTTAGGCATATGTACTTAGATCTGATTAAATCTGATCCTGTTAATAATGCTTTTTATGAAATATGCAAGTGTGAAAGCTATTTTTATATTTGACAAGAAAACTGAGGCACTCAAGTGTGGATTCTATACCACAAAACAGCTTCTCTTCTTACAAAGGATTAATACAGACTCCCAAAGGTGTTCCTCATATTTGCAAATATCAGCACAACTACAATAAAGAAAGACCCAGTTCAAATGTTCAGCAAGAATATCCAGCCCCTGCTGTTCATCAGTCCCCAGAGCTGCTGTCAGCCTTGTAGAGATCCTGGAGGCTACTACCAGGGAACTGGAGAAACTGCTCCACTAAGAAAAAAAAAAATGTGCTTGAAAGTAGAAAACTCTTTTTGGAATAATTTTGGTTCACAACACAGCTGTGATGACCTTCCTTTCACCACCATAAAGTCACAAATGTGCTTGGTACTTCTCTCAGGTTCCTTGTGCAGTATAGGACTCTATGTCTACAATGGCTGTGATCAGCAATAGTAGTTCCCTTTACCTACTCCAGTGAGCTGGAAAAATATTGATGACAAGAAAACCAAGCAGGATTGTGAAGGTCAATTCTTGTGTTAGAGACAGAGTAGGATGGGGAGGAAAGAACTAGAAAGTGAAGCTTTGGGTAACTGCCCCTGCAGATCCCTTTATAGATTTTGTGCCAGTGATTTGCTTCTCAGACAATCCCAGGAAACACAGGAGAAGCAGAGTGAGGCCCAAAAAAGGCTGAAGCTAGGAGAGGCTGTCTGCAAAATCAGGCCATGGCCATGAATAGATAAGGCTTAACCTCAACAGGGACCCTGAGGGACTCACACCCCTAAAATCAACTGCAGGAAGCTGTGACAGTTGTCCACTAATTTCCACTGCCATTGGCTGGAGAAGCTCCCTGGGTCTCACTGACTTAGTTTTGTGTTTGATTGTCTTTCATCATTTGCAGAGACAGAGTGGAAGAGTATAGAAATGAGGGACTCATTATCCTTTTCAGAAGAGTCTGAGGACTTCTCTTTCTTAGAGAAGCTTTATTAGGAAACAAACATTGTTAAACATATTGTTTCATTTTTCTAGTTTCAGTCTCACTAACATCTCCATGAAAGAGTGAGTAGAAGATGACATCTCTTTTCCCTGCCTCCACCCTCACAATTTCAATCACATTCCAAGGTCTAGGGGACATCACAAGAAGGCAGAAGTCAGGTTGATGAAACTTGAAGATGTCATGGAGGCTGGGCGAGGACAAAACCTCAGAACCTTTCTTTGGAATCCTTTTGCCACTTCTTGGTGGTGCAGTGACAGCACCCAGCTTCCAGTCTCTGGGAACAAAGGCTGCTAAGTTCACCCCTTTTAGTGGAGCTTACAATGAACACACATTTTTTCCCTTTCTACCTATCTCTTTCTTTTACTGTGAGCCCAAAATTGTACAATTGCAGGAGTTTAAATAACATGCACTGATAAGTAAAAACTACCATAGTTAAAGACAGTCGGTTTATCAATGTAACCTACATATTGTAGGGCATCAAGGAAGCCCTGGGTAAAGTCCTAAGTGAGTGTACATTGTTGATATAGGCACAGCCATAACAAAGACCAAGGTCCTGGACCCACGGCAAACTGGCAAAGCTATCCCCACGTGGACCATGCTCAAAGTTGTAAAACCCTCTTTTCCTCTGTTCCAAGTACAAGTTTTACAGACAATTGGTCAGTGTGTACAAGCATTAGCAACTGAACTTTCTTACTTCTCCTACATGTTAACTGTTTGAGACTGGTTGTCTACAGAGACTAGACACCCCCTGCCCCAGTGCTGTACATAATAAATAGGCGGAAGTTGAGGGTATGTTAGCAGGAGCTACTTTATCACAGTCCATAAATCCTTCCTGACCTTATATTTTCCGTATGTATGTCTGTACTTTATTCTTTTGACACCTCTTATCAAACTTTCAGGACCCAAGTCATGAAGAACATAATAGTGTATGTTCCTCGGAGTCACTCACTGCCTGTCCCACCCACACTCCATGAGAACTATTACCTGGTCATTATTTCTATGCTTATTTCTGGAATAAGAAAGCTATATATGAAAAATAAGCCAGTAAGAAGCTTTCCTTTATGGTACCTCTGTGGGTATTCCATAGTACTACATGACCAGTATTATAGACTATGTAGGCTTTTCAGTCTGTTTTCCCTCAGCCTACCTTTGAGATGCCTCCAGGTAATTGCTAGCAACAATGTTTATCCATTTTCATCTTGTGGGTATATAATGTTTATACATTCACCAATTAAACAAGTTGGGATTATTTTCAGTTTGGGGCAAATATATGCACAGTTAGGCAAATGCCAGTAGTGGATTACTAACACCATTCTGTCTTCTGACTTTTCCCTGTTGCATGTTTTCATTTCCTACTTGTGGTTCCTGGGACTACTGTCTTCAAAGACCTTTTCTTAGGTACAATTTGGAAGACCCACTGTAATGCTTTATGACCATTACATAAAGTGGAAGTCAAGTGAGATGGGACACCATGTAGCAGTGTGAATACTGAGGGACAGGTGCAGATAAATCATGTATAAAACCCGAATGTGTTACTTCCTGGGGAGGGGGAAGCTCTACTGGATTTAAGCCAGCACTGGCTATCAATGCAAGCTGACCATTTTTCATAGAAAATTTTTCACCAAATTTTAGATTTCTGGTGGAGAATGGATGGCGCACTCCTATATACAATGACAATATTTCATTTTATTTATTATTTTAAAATTCCATAAATTGAAAAATGCAAAAAATTTTTCCAGCTTTTATTTCAAAGATAACTTCTATTAACAGTTGTTTCAGATACATCAGATGAGTCCTGTACATAAAGGGAATTTGTGTGTTACACTAGCAAATGATCCGGAAACATATGACATTCCCTCACTAGATAAAGGGAAGCAGCCATTTTTGATGTCTATATCTTGTCCTTCCACACTTTAAATGAAATTCCTTATTCCATTTAAAGAGGAAAGAAGTAATGTTGTGGTTTGTTTTTGTTGGTGTGATGAAAATACTTCAAATAAAAAATATCTTAGGGAAGAAGGGATTTATTTGGCTTATAATTACTGATCTCAGTCCATTATTGAGGGAAGTTGTGGCAGAAATTCAAGCAGTAATAGAGGCAAATACAATAGAGGAAAGCTACTTAGTGGCTTTCTTTCTACGACTTGTTCATCTAGCTTTGTTATACAATCTAAGCCTATCAGTTCAGGGTTAATACCAACTCCAGTGGGCTGGGCCCCCCACACATCAGTAAGCTATTAAGGAAATACCCCTCAGACAAATTAACATCTAATTTTATCAAGGCAGTGTTCCAGTTGAGACTGTCTTGGGTAATTCTGGGCTGTCATGTTCACAAATAAAGCTCCTCATTGAAAGTGATTAAGGCTTCTGGATAAAACCCCTTCTAATGCCTACATTCATGGAGACAGATTTCCATGTATGACAGCACAGATACAGCAAGAGTTAGACCATTTTGGCCATATGCAGACTGAGTGCCAATTTAAAAAAGGCTCTGATATCTTCAGGTCCAGGAAGATTCAAAGATACCGAGAAAGGAGTGCAGATACTGTTAAAGACATAAAGCTGAGCAATGGCATTCCCTTTACATACATTCATCTATGTGACATGGAAGATGTCCAGAGAGTGCTGAGCTTGGGAGCCCATAGGTTTCCTGACTATGAAAACAGACTAGGAGCTTATAGCCAGTCAAAGGTTTGAGAGTGAAATAGAGCTCGGAATATATAGAAAACCCTTAGAACATCAGAATGTAATAAATCAGAGTCTTAGAAATAAGTACCAACCACACCTATGTTGGACATCATTTCCAATCTCTGCCACAATGGTTCTCAAAACAAAGATGGAATGAACCCATTTACAGAGGACATCAAAATCAGATAGAGCTGGAAAGGTCAATGTGAGGGAAAGCAGCAGTCAAAAGAATAAGAAGACTTTCTGAGGAGAGGAGGCCCTGCTAGGTTGGCAGGCATGGAAGAGTTAGGCAGGGAGACAGAATGACAATCATAAAGAAAAATTTCCCAGTGTAGCTTTAGTGAAACATTTAAAATGTCTTGGGGTTAGTTAATAAATATTCTTAGTGCTGTTTACAAGGTTGGCTAAATGTGCTCCATGGTACACGGATTAGTCCTAATTTTTTCTGTATTCATTGCAGATGGCACATGCCTTTCCATCAACTGGGGCCAGAATCATTGGTCCAAACCTTGGACCTGGAATACTTACAGATTATGCTACAAGATGTTTTCTGCCTTGAATTATAAAACTGTAGGGAAGGGAAAAGGTCCATAGATTCTGATGTGGGCCAGGATTTAGAACCTGCAGGATGAGAAAAAAACCAAGGTCCAAGGCCATGGTTGTCCTGAGGAAAAGGCTGATCTGCATCTGTCATAGAAGTACCCTGGACGTCTTCTTTATGCTCCCTCTCCACCTGTTAAGTCTGCAGAGCAGGGCAGAGAGAGCCAAAGAAATTATTGATGCTGTAAATTTAAGGAAATGAAGCATTGCAGAAGATAATTTTCTTTTTGATCCCTAGCCAAACTTCTTTTGAAAGGGTGTTATAAATCGAGTGTCCCTGAGAAGTATCATCTATCCTCATTCCCTCTGTGACTGCACTGGCTGTTCAGAGTGATTTCTTGGGGCCTCATGAGTCTTAGGTACCCCCTGTAATCCAGTGATTTTATTTGTCCAAGCATATGTCAAGTATTTCTTGTCTTTCCTCACAGCCTGCTTTGCTTTTCTGGACCAATTTCCACTAATTTTGAATTTCATTAAAATTTCCTTCTACAACTGACTCAATTGAGTTTCACAGCCAACACCAGAATTACTTTCCACTGAAGCACTGGTAGTCGGTGGATACTGTAAGAGGCTATGGCATAAACAGAGCATGCCAATTCAATGGATAACATCACATTTTCCTCCTAGATTCTACAAAACCAAGCATATGAAATTTATAACAAGTATATATATACCAAGTATATAACAACAGATGGTTCTTTGTTTGTATAATAAAAGAGTTGAAACACATTGGTTCTTGGCAAGTACATTCATCCATCCATCCATCATTCATTCATTCATCTGTCCATCTACTCACAAATTATTTTTTAATATAAAATTTTATTAATTATTGAATATGATGTACTTTGATCATATTTGACTCCACTGTCAAGTACTGTGATAAAAAAAAATTATACCAGAGAGAAAAAGAAATATGGAGTAATCCTGAGTGTGTGTGTGTGTGTGTGTGTGTGTGTGTAAGTGTGTGTGTACATGTGAGTGTTAGCACTGTGAATTATTTAATAATAATAATGTGATAAAAAAACAAATATGAATAACTATGTAAAAATGAAGATGCATTTGCCATCAGAGACATGTAGAAAGATGTTTTTTAGACAAGCATTTAACAATTAAGTCAATTTGTTTAAACAGTTGACTTAGGCATCTGCAATGGTGACTTCAACCTCCACTCCTGGCTCAATACTGATGGAAGTGATCTGTTTAACAATCTCAGAAATACTATGTAAGTCAATGAGTCGCTTGTGGATCCTCATCTGGAATTGATCCCATGTCTTGGAGCCTTCACCACAAGGTGTTTTTCTGGTAGTGATCCTCAATGTCTTTGCAGGCATGCGTACTGGTCCTTTCACTTTCAGATTCTTTTCCTTAGCGCCTCTGATCAAGTACGTACAAACCTTCTCCAGCGACTTCACGTTGCTGCTGGTGAGCGTGATCCAAATTCGGTGAATCGCCACTTCCAGCTCCACGGGCGTCTTTCCGGTATCTTTAAATGCCATGGCTGAGGCATTGCTTCCTGACCGACTTGTTCCTCAGCAGAAGCGAACAGCAGTGAGTCAGGAGCTCCGCAACACGCACCAACAGGTCTCAGAAAGTTTTTTTTTTTAAGATTTATTTATTTATTTTATGTATGTGAGCACACTGTAGCTGTCTTCAGACACACCAGAAGAGGGCATCAGATCTCATTATAGATGGTTGTGAGCCACCATCTGGTTGCTGGGAATTGAACTCAAGACCTTTGAAAGAGCAGTCAGTGCTCTTAACCACTGAGCCATCTCCACTGAGCCATCTCTCCAGCCCTAGACAAGCATTTTTGAAAGTCTCTCAAAAACCCTCAGCAATGGCAGGTCTACTGATCACAGAGATTCTCTATCATATGCCCAAAGCAAGAGAGAAAGAAGAGGATGGGCAGTATCAAATGCTAAATATGGTATGCTCAAAACTTTTTCTCCAGCCCCAAGCAACAGGCATTTGAAGATGTAACAGACCAAGTCCAGAGATCCAGCCTCTCTACATGAATATCTAAACATGTGTTGCCTTAATCTCTGATAGTAGAACTAGCAGACCTACATTGCTTCATGGGGCAAACTGGAAAAACAAATACAAAAACCACTGTAGTAATCACATATGAGGTTTGATGAGGAGGAAAAGAACAGCAGGACAGTAACCACTCATAGAGGTGCCAGCCTAATTCTTGTCACCCTGCTGAGGTCACCTGATATACACTGTAGTCTTCCCTATTACAGCAGCTGATGTATATCTACTGCACTTCTGTACTGATTTTTGAGTCATCCCTATGTGATGACACAAGTCAATGTGATTCACTTCTACTTGGCTCCTCCTACTGTGGTAAGGAAAGTGTTTGGTTAAGGTATCTTGATTGAAATCTACTGCACTAAGACATAGTCCTCAACTTTCTCCCCTCCCACCAGTACCATGAGCCCCATCAGCTTTTAAGAATAAGTAAAGAGAAACATACCTCTATTACAACAAACTTTATGTATAAGGCCCAAGATTAGAAGTGTATGACATAGGTTAGAATCCAATTCTGCTCCAAAATGTGGAATACTGACTCACCTGCCCAACTGTTCTGTGTGACCTGAGAGAAATACACACCAATTCCAAGTTCTCTCATCACCTGAAAACAGGCTAATGTCTTACTTTCTTGACACATTTATGGAATGCTAGATGACACAATACACAACTCAACTTAAGACATAAACAGAAAACTACCCAGTGTCATAAACCTCTTTGCCAGACCTGAAGCCTGGACAGTAAAAATGAGCTTGTATGAGCTCTCTGAGTCTATTTTTCTTCTGCCTTTGATTTAGTTGCCTCTGTCCTTAGCTTTCCAGTCAGTGTTTTTTCAAGGCACAGCAGTGACACAGAAGCTGGAAATATAGCTTACCAGACCACTCATTTCTATCATGGTTTACAGTCAATGGAGACATGCAATGACTCTTGGAATGTGGCAGGAAAAAGAGCCAGAATTGCTTATGGTAACTGCTGTGAGTACCCAGAGCTCACAGCACAGTCACACACTGCCTGAATTAGACCTGGATATACAGAACTAATGTGGAAGACAGAGACCTGTGACCATAGCAACCCTCACCAGGAGCCTCATTTGAGGATGATTAAGACACATTTGCATTAATTAAGCATCCAAATGTCTACATTGTCTAGGCAAGGCCAAGGCCTATATAGCCTCTCTCTAGCCTCTGTTGCCCTCTACTGGACTTAAGGAAAGTCTGCTGTACACATGAAATCTAGCCCAGCAGGCAGATTACTCTGGCTCTTCTTGAATACTTCCAGCCCTCTTTTTGAGCAGTCAGCACTTTGCACACATACAATCTGGCATACTATCTGGTTGGTTTACCTTCAAATTCACAAGGGGCTCATCATGTAGCTGTTTATCCTCCAACACCACTAACTACTCTTCTGTTTGAACTCTCTCATCTGTTGTGGGAAGGCTGAGTGAGTCCCTTTGTAGAATGCAAGAACATGTGACATTCTGCAACCAAGAGCAAAACAAGAAAGAAAAAACCCAAAAACAGACAAACAAACAAACAAACAAAAAGCCAGGTTTCAGAGACATCCTCCAGACAACAATTGTGAGCTCATTATTTGCAGGGAGGGAACTAGGGTGCCAGAGAGAGAGGGTGATACCAAGGAAAAAAGTGCCTACCAGCTAAGATTGACTTTCCCAGAAGAACCTCACACTCCAAAATATGTTTATAAGTTTATGACTGGAAGTCACTTTTGGCTCCAACAGAGAAAGTCTTCGTGGGAAAAGTGGGTTCAAGGATTTGAATACTTAAGTGCAGAAAGGAACACCCTACCATGGAGAAAACATGATGGACTAGGTCCTATGCACAGTGCAGCTGCCTTCTAGGGCCCCAGACTATAGCTTTTCCTCAAAGAACACCATCTTACTATGTATTCATGCCACACAAAACTCTAACACCCAGACAGACCCTGTTAGCCTCCCTATCATGGCATGGTCAAATCACTTGATATTTTCTAAAGATAGTCTTTAATCTTCCAGTGCCATTTATGAGTCCAGAAAATACAGGAAGCTATTTCAAGGCTGGGTGAACTGAGTGACAGCAAGTTTTATCTGAGTATATCTCCTCAAATTTTTGGTTTTAGCTTTCCTTTGGTGATAGTGCTTAGGAGCAACCCCTTAACATCCTGAATGGAGTTCCAGATACACCATCCTCTCAGGTTGAATAATGAGAACTCACCATGGCATAATCAGAGATGTCTAGAATGTCCTGTTAGGTCATTCTAATGTTCAGGTAGACAACATCTTCCTACTTCAAGCCTTTTTCTCTGGTTTTCCATAGTATGTGTTTTCAGAAAATCACTACAGGCTTGCAAAAGGAAGACCAACCCTCATGAAAGACTAACTTCCAGAAGGAAGAAGTCCTCCAAGGTGAAGAGTCAGAAAATCCCTACAGCGTTCATGTTGCAGCATGTCTCTAGGTGTCCAACTGGTATTAGCCCTGATGTTACACAAAGAATGGCACCAGTCACAACTTGCAAAGTCATATTGATTCCTCTGTTATCACAGTGCAATTCTCAACTGTTCCTGGAAGGGGCTATCTGTGTCTTCTGAACTCAAATGTACTATGTAACATGCCCATCCAACAAATCAGTATATGTGGCTTATGAGACTGCCTTTTACCTGAGCACTCTGTTTCTTAAGGCTGGGGATACCACAAGACAAAATTCCAATCTGTTCTGGGTACAAATCTCTAATCTACTTAGTCATGAGTGCTGTAAATATCCTTGATATTTTATCTGTAAAGGTTTGGAATGGGTTAATATGCAGTCATAATAACTAAAACAATCTCTGCTTCCCAAGGATAATTTTTGCTTGTTATGCAGCCTGTAGGCCATGAGTTTGATAGAATTGTTGTCAATAATAACCAGAGAGGGGTTGTAAGCTCACTATTCTTTGGATCTCTGTTTGGCTTTGTGTGTGTGTGTGTGTGTGTGTGTGTGTGTGTGTGTGTGTGTGTGTGTGTGTGTGCATACATATGTGTGTGTGCCCTAAAACATTCATTGTGATCCTTTCTGAAAACATATAGAGCACTCTTTTGATGTATTTTTGGCAAGCTGGATTTTCAGGTAAAACAGACCTTTTGTTCTAGTTTCTCAACAAACCATGGCTTAGGAGAAAGACTATGGTTTTTCTGGGTCCAGAATATTGGTCCTCAGGTGGTTGGTGGGAAAAAAAAATCTATAAATATATTATTACTTCTGTTGCAGAATACCCAAACCACAGCAGAATTGGATGACTCTGTTATCAGATACAGTATTACTATGAAGAGCGTAAGACAGTGAGTCCACTATACATTTAGAAAAAGAGTCTTGGGTTTCATACCTATAAAGCAGACCATAGGCAAGAGTGCTCATTCTGGTGCTTTCCTTTGCAAAAAAACACTAAAGAAACAAAATCTGGCATTCAGAATGAATGAAACGGAGGAGATGGAAAATTAAAATCACAGAGTGTGTTATGGGACACACAAATAACTTCTTAGCAAGACCAGGTGGCTCACTTACATGGAATAATTTGTGAAGGCTAAGAAATCCAGAGAAAACGAGAGCCCCTGGCTTTCCCTGTCACTGGCCAGAGCTCATTCATATATATCAGTCCTACATTTTTCTAGGTTATATCATCTGGACATTCTGAAGAGCTCAGGACAGATCCGAGAAATACATTTCAGATATATCAAGCACCAAGACCAGGATGATCCTTGGCATCAGGACAGAGTTTCTGTGCAAGTACCTCACCTGAGTTATTACACACAAGGGGGAAAAGGGAAAAGGGAAAGAAAGAAAGAAAAGAAAGAAAGAAAGAAAGAAAGAAAGAAAGAAAGAAAGAAAGAAAGAAGGAAAGAAGGAAGGAAGGAAGGAAGGAAGGAAGGAAGGAAGGAAGGAAGGAAGGAAGGAAGAGAAAGGGAGGGAGTTAAGGGGGAGAGAATGGGGGAAGAAAGAAAACAAGAAAGTTAAGTAAAAGGGAGCCCAACAACTTTCTGAAGGGCAACAATACTGCAAAGCTGAATACCAAGATACTGAACCTAAGTCTCAGCACAGGACCAATACTTACAAGTGAAACCTCAGGGGTTTTTTTCTACATGCCCTACAGGCTGTTGGCAGGGTTAGGGTACCATGTGTATGAATGCTTTGTGTTCTTCTGGCCAGGAAGTTTGGTAATATGGCTAGCATTAGCATCTGTGAAGGACAAGCCAGTTCCCAGGTAGTGGTTCATTTTGCACAGGCAACTGTAATCAAAACAACTGTTAAACTTTCTTTTTTTTTTCATTTTTCCTTTCTTTTTTTTCAATTTTATTGGTTATTCTCTGTATTTACACTTCAAATATTATACCCTTTCCCTTTCCACTCCCCTCCTTCCTCCCCCTCAACTTGCTTTCATGAAGGTGCTCTCTTTCCCAATCACCCTCTCCATATCAGTTCCTTGGTTGATTGATAATGTTGTTCTTCCCATGAGGTTGCAAACCTTTCAGCTCCTTCAGACCTCTCTCTAGCTTTTTCATTGGGGTCCCTGTGTTCAGTCTGACGGTTAGCTGTAAGCATCCTCATCTGTATCTATAATGACTCTGGCAGAGCCTCTGAGACATCCATATCTTGTTCCTGCCAGTAAACACTTCTTGGCATCAGCAATAGTGTTTGGGTTTGGTGGCTGCATATGGGATGGTTCTGCAGGTGAGACAGTCTATGTAGATCTTTTCTTCAATCCCTATTTCCTCTATTTGACCTTGTGTTTCCTCCCCTGAGTGTTTTGTTCTCCCTTCTAAGAATGACTGAGGCATCCACATTCTGGCCTTCCTTCTTTTTCAGCTTCATAAGTTCTGTGGATGGTTTCTTGAGTATTCCAAGCTTTTTGGTCTAGTATCCGCTTATAAGTGAGTACTTACCATGAATGCTCTTTTGTGACTGGGTTACATCACTCAGGATGATAGCTTCAAGTTCAATTCATTTGCCTAGAAATTTCATAAACTCGTTTTTAACAGAAGAGTAGTACTCTATTGTATATATGTACCAAAATATCCGTATCCATTCCTCTGTTGAAGGACATCTGGGTTCTTTCCAGCTTCTGGCTATTATAAATAAGGCTGCCATGAACATGGTGGAACATGTGTCCTTGGTATATGTTGAAGCTACTTTTGGGTATGTACCAAGGAGGGTAGAGCTGGGTCCTTAGGTAGAACTATGTCCAATATTCTGAGGAACTGCCAAACTGATTTCCAGAGTGGTTGTGCCAGTTTACCACCCCACCAACAGTGGAGGAGTGTTCTGCTTTCTCCACATCTTCATCAGCATCTGCTGTCACCTGAGTTTTTTTATCTTAGCCATTCTGACTGGCATGAGGTAGAATCTCGGGGTTGTTTTGAGTTTCATTTCCCTGATGACTAGGGAAGTTGAGCATTTCTTTAGGTGCTTCTCAGTCATTTGCTATTCTTCAGTTGAGAATTCTTTGTTTAGCTCTGTACCCCATTTTTTAATAAAATTATTTGATTCTCTGGAGTCTAACTTCTTGAGTTCTTTGTATATATTGGATCCTAGCCCTCTATCAGATGTAGGATTGGTGAAGATCTTTTCCCAATCTGTTGGTTGCCATTTTGTCCTTTTGATGGTGACCTTGGCTTTACAGAAGCTCTGCAATTGCACGAGGTCCTATTTGTCGATTCTTGATCTTAGAGCATAAACCATTGGTGTTCTGTTCTGGAAAATTTCCCCTGTGCCTATGTGTTCTAAGCTCTTCCTCACTTTCTCCTTTATTAGTTTCAGTGTACCTGGTTTTATGTGGAGGTCTTTGACCCACTTGGACTTGAGCTTTGTACAAGGAGATAAGAAGGGGTTGATTTGCATTCTTCTGCATGCTGACTACCAGTTGAACCAGCACATTTTTTGAAGAAGCTGTTCTTTTTCCAGTGAATGTTTTTGTTTCCTTTATCAAAGATCAAGTGACCATAGGTGTGTGGGATCTTATCTGGGTCTTCAACGATGTTCCATTGATCTACCTGCCAGTCTCTGTATCAATACCAGGCAGTTTTTATAACAGTTGATCTATAATACAACTAGAGGTCAGAAATGGTGATTCCCCTGGAATTATTTTAAGTTTTGATAATGGGTTTTGCTATCCTGGGTATTTATTATTCCAAATAAATTTGCAAATTGCTTTTTCTAATTCTATGAAAAATTGAGTTGGAATTTTAATGGGGATTTCATTGAATTTGTGGATTGCCTTAGGAAAGATGGGCATTTTTACAATGTTGATCCTTCCAGGCCATGAGCATTAAATGTGGAGAGTTGTTTTGGCACCTCTGAACAGCTGATGGCAGAGTATTATTACTATTATCCCAGGACATTTTGGGGCTAGCCAAGGCAGGAATCTGGCCTCTGTACTATGCCCTGTAAGGGCTATTATCGAGCACATCTGCATCTGTAGCCCTAGGCAGGTTCTAAGAATAAGGCTTTAAGGAAGTACTTTTATATCTGTAGTCCTAGGCATGCTCTAAGAATAAGGCCATAAAGAAGTACATCTACATCTGAAGTTTGGGGTAGGGCCTTTTAGAATGCAGCTTTGGGAAGTACATTTGTATTTGATGCTCCAGGCAGTATCCTTAGAAATGCAGCTTAGGGCAGAGTGGATTTTTCAATGTGGGCACAGCAGTATCCATTTTTGTCTCTGACCTTTTCACCAGACTTCCAAGATTGTTAACTAGTTTGATCCCTGAACAGTTGTTACCATTTTTGCATGTAATTAAAAGGGTTTAAAAAGAGGACAAATTAAAAAAGCTTCACTTCAGCCATCTGGCCAAAGTCATATTGCAGCTTTAACTAACTTGTCTTTTTCTTTCAATCCTCGCTGCGGTTTCAGGTGAACCTCTTGATAGTTCGAGCTGGTCTCAGACAATGAAAGATCTTTCCATCTTCTGAGGTCTTCTTCAGTTTCCTTCTTCAGAGACTTGAAGTTCTTGTCATACAGATCCTTCACTTGCTTGGTTAGGTCAGCCTGTTTGTCCTTTGAGTATAGGAAGGCTACTGATTTGTTTGACTTAATTTTATATTCAGTCACTTTGCTGAAGGTATTTATCAGCTGTAAAAGTTCTCTGGTGGAATTTTTGGGGTCACTTAAGTATACTATCATATGATCTGGAAATAGTGATATTTTGACTTCTTCCTTTCCAATTTGTATCCCTTTGACCTCTTTTTGTTATCCTATTGCTCTGGCTAGTACTTCCAGTACTTCCAGTCTAGTCCCTGATTTTAGTGGCATTGTTTCAAATTTCTCACCATTTAATTTGATGTTGGCTACTGGTTTGCAGTATATTGCTTTTACTATATTTAACTATGAGCCTTTAATACCTGACCTTTCCAAGATTTTTAACATGAAGGGGTGTTGAATTTTTTTAACTTTATTTTAAAAAACAAAGATAAATGTACAAATGTTGAAGCATTTTTGCATAAAAGTATACCAATACATTTTTGTAAGGTTGTAAGGTTGCAATTAAGTATTTGTGGGTACATATACATACACATATGTATATATGTAACAATAATACAGGAAAAGAGGCTATTAATTTGAGGAGATAGGAGAGAAACTGGGAGGGGCTGTAGGGAGGAAAGGAGGATGTGATACAGTTCTATTATAATTAAAATATATTCTTTTTTTATTGAATTTCACTCAGTCTGAGAGTTGTTTCTGGGGTGTTCAGAGCTTTCTGGGGTTAGCTTCCCATTATCAGTGACTGGATATTATGTCTGTTCTTTTGTGACTGGGTTATCTCACTCAGGATGATATTCTCTAGATGCAACCATTTTCTTAAGAATTTCGTTAAGCCATTGTTTCTGATAGCTGAGTAGTACTCCATTGTGTAAATGTACCACAATTTTTGTATCCATTCATCTACTGAAGGACATCTGGGTTCTTTCTAGCTTCTGGCCATTATAAATAGAGCTACAATGAACATTATGGTGAGTGTATCTTTGTTGTATGTTGGAATGTCTCTGGGGTAAATACCCAGAAGTGGAATAACTGGGTCTTCAGGTAGTACTATGTCCAATTTTCTGAGGAATCGCCAGACTGATTTCCAGAGTGTTGTATCAGTTTACAGCCCCACCAGCAGTGGAGAAGTGTTCTTCTTTCTCTACATCCTCACCAGCATCTGTTGTCATCTGAGTTTTGGATCTTGGCCAATCTGACTGGTGTGAGGTGGAATCTCAGGGTTGTTTTGATTTGCATTTCCCTGATGGCTAAGGATGTTGAGCACTTCCTTAGATGTTTCTCAGCCATTCGATATTCCTCGATTGAGAACTTTTTGTTTAAGTCTGTACCCTATTTTTTAATAGGATTGTTTGTTTCTCTAGTGCCTAGCTTTTTGAGTTCTTTGTATTCCTTGGATATTAGGCCTCTATCTGATGTGGGGTTGGTAAGTATCTTTTCCCACTCTGTTGGCTGCTGTTTTGTTTTCATAATAGTGTCTTTAACCTTACAGAAACTTTGCAATCTCATTAAGTCCCATTTGTCAATCTTTGACCTTAGAGCTCGAGCCATTGGTGTTTTGTTCAGAAAATTTTCTCCTGTACCTATGAGTTCTAAGGTTTTCCGTATTTTTTTCATCTAATAGTTTCAGTGTACCTGGTTTAATGTGGAGATCTTTGATCCACTTGCACTTGAACTTTGTACAAGGAGATAAGCCAGTGGCGATCCAGGGACACAGGACTGTCGAGGAGACATTCGGACTAGCCCGGGTGCAGAGAGATCTCTGCCAAGCACGCAAAAAAGTGAGGTTCCCCGGGGTGTTGAATTTTATCAACATCTTTCTCAGCATCTAGAAAGATAATTGTGTGATATTTTTCTTTGAGTTTGTTTATATAATGAAATACATTGATGGATTTCCATATATTGAACCATCTCTGCATCCCTGGGATGAAACCTACTTGATGGTGGTGCATGATCATTTTGGTGTGTTCTTGGATTCAGTTTGCAAAAATTTTTATTGCATATTTTTCATCAATGTTCATGAAGGAAATTGATCTACAGTTATCTTTCTTTGTAGTATTTTTGTGTGGTTTAGAAATGAGCGTAATTGTGGCTTTGTAAAATGAGTCAGGTAGTATTCCCTCTGTTTCTATTGTGGAATAGTTTGAAAAGTATTAGTATTAGGTCTTCTGTGAAGGTCTGATAGAATTCTGTACTAAACCCATCAGGTCCTTAACTTTTTTGGTTGGGAGGTTTTTGATGACTGCTTCTATTTTTTAGGAGTAATGAATGGGTTCTTTAGATGGTTTATCTGATCCTGATTTAACTTTGGTAACTGGTATCTCTCTAAAAAATTGTCCATTTCCTCGAGATTTTCTAGTTATTGGTTTTGTTTTTCTTTTCTTTTTCTTTCTCTCTTTCTTTTTTCTTTTTCTTTTTTTTTTTTTTTTTTTTTTGAGTGAGTATAGGCTTTTGCAGTAGGATCTGACGATTTTCTGAATTTCGTCAGTTTCTGTTGTTATGTCTCCCCTTTCATTTCTGAATTTGCCAATTTAGATACTCTCTCTGTGCCCTCTGGTTAATCTAGCTAAAGGTTTATCAATCTTGTTGATTTTCTCAAAGAACCAGCTCTTGGTTTTATTTAGTCTTTGTATAGTTCTTTTTGTTTCTCTTTGGTTGATTTCAGCTCTGAGTTTGATTATTTCCTGCCATCTACTTCTCTTGGGTGTATCTGCTTCTTTTTGTTCTAGAGCTTTCAGTTGTGCTATTAAGTTGTTAGTGTATACTCTCTCCAGTTTCTTTTTGGAGGTCCTCAGTGCTATTAGTTTTCCTCTTAGCACTGCTTTCATTGAATCCCATTAATTTAAGTATGTTGTGCCTTCATTTTTGTTGAATTCTAAAAAGTCTTTGATTTTTATTCTTTATTTCTTCCTTGACCAAGCTATCATTGAGTAAAAGAACATTGTTCAGCTTCCATGTGTATATTAGCTTTTTGTTGTTTATGTTATTATTGAAGACCATCCTTAGTCCGTAATAATCCACTAGAATGCATGAGATTATTTCTATGTTCTTGTATCTGTTGAGGCCTGTTTTGTGACCAACTGTATGGTCAGTTTTGGAGAAGGTGCCATGAGGAGCTGAGAAGAAGGTATATTCTTTTGTTTTAGGATGATATGTTCTATAGAAGTATGTTAAATCCATTTGTTTCATAACTTCTGTTAGCTTCACTGTGTCTGCATCCACTATCTGTTCGTTGGTGAGAGTGGGGTGTTGAAGTCTCCCACTATTATTGTGTGTGGTATTATATATGCTCTGAGCTTTAGTAGTGTTTCTTTTAGCAATGTGGGTGCTCTTGTATTTGGAGCATAGATGTTCAGGATTGAGAGTTTGTCTTGACATATTTTTCCTGTGATGTGTAAAAAGTGTCCTTCCTTGTTTTTTTCTATGAATTTTGTTTGAAAATCTATTTTATTTGATATTGGTATGGCTACCCCCAGCTTGTTTCTTGGGACCATTTGACTTAAAAGTTTTTTCCCAAGATTTTACTCTGAGTTAGTTCCTGCCTTTGTTGCTGACATGAGTTTCCTGTATGCAGCAAAATGCTGGATTCTGTTTATGTATTCAGTCTGATTGTCTATGTCTTTTTATTGAAGAACTGAGTCTGTTGATGTTAAGGGATGTTAAGGAATAGTAATTGCTGTTTCCTGCTATTTTTGATGTTAGGGGTTGAGTTATGTTTGTGTGCTTTTGTTCTTTGGTGTTTCTTACAAGATGATCAGTTTCTTGATTTTTCTAAGGTGAAGTTTCTCTCTTAGTGGTGGAATTTCCATCTATTTTTCTCTATAGAGCTGGATTTGTGGACAGATATTTTCTAAAGTTGGTTTTGTCCTGGAATATCTTGGCTTCTCCATCTATGTTGATTGAGAGTTTTGCTGGATAGCATAACCTGGACTAAAATGTGTGTTCCCTTAGGGTCTGTATGATGTCAGTCCAGGATCTTCTAGCTTTCACAGTCTCTATTGAAAAATGTGGTGTAATTCTGATCAGTCTGCCTCTATAGGTTACCTGTCCTTTTTCTCTTACTTCTTTTCACATTCTTTGTTTTGAGCATTTGTTGTTTCCACTAGTATGTGTGGGGAAGAATTTTTTTCTTGTCCAGTCTTTTTGGGGTTCTGTAGGCTTCTTATATGTTCGCGGACATCTCTTTTTGTAGTTTACAGAAGTTTTTCCTACAATTTTGTTGAAGATGTTTACTGGGCCTTTCATTTTGGAGTCTTCGCTCTCTTCTACACATATTATCCTTAGGTTTGGTCTTCTCATTGTGTCCTGAATTTCCTGGATGTTTTGGGTTAGAATCTAATTGATTATTACATTTTCTCTGACTGTCTTTCAATGATTTCTGTGATATCTTCTGTTCCTGAGATTCTCTCCTCCATCTCTTATATTCTGTTGGTGATACTAGCATCTATGACTCCTCATGTCTTTCCTAGGTTTTCCAAATTCAAGGTTGTCTACTTTTATAATTTCTTCATTGTTTCTATTTCTCTTTTCAGTTTCATTACCTGGTTGTTTGTGTTTTTCTTTAGATCTTTAAGTGATTTTTTGTATTTTCTCTTTAAGGGCTTCTATTTGTTTGTGTATGTTCTCCTGTAATTGTTTAAGGAATTTATTCATGCGCTTCTCGAAGATCTCCATCATCATTGTGAAGTATGATATTAAGGCTAAATCTTGGTTTTCTGGTAAGTTGGGATATCCACTATTTGCAGTGGTAGAAGAACTGGGTTCTGATGTTGCCAGGTTGTCTTAGTTTCCATTTCTTAGAGTCTTGCACTTGCCTCTTGTCATCTTGTTATAGATGATGTTAGGAGATCTTTTTGTCTCTTACTGGAGCTTGTCTCTCTTGTGGGTCTGTGGACCACTGTTTTCCAGAGAGAGATTGTTCCTGGGTGTTCATCTTTCTGGATAGGCTGTGAGTTCCAATGGCAGAACCCAGTCCTGATGCAGCTGGGTCATGTCTGGCCTTGAACCAGAAGTGTGAGCACCCAGGCAGCACCACCACCTCCTCTGTGAGAGTTCTGGGGGGGGGGTCTCACGAAGTTTACAGTTGGCACAAGAAGTTGACTCACCTCTCTACTTAGGATAGAGAGCCTTCCTACAGCTCTCCCGAGCAGCCAGCAACCTGTGGGCAGGCTGTCGGTCCTGATGAAACTGGAGCAGGTCTGGCTTTGGGCCATAAGTGTGTCAACTGTTAAACCTTCATCTGGTGGTTAAACTATTAGGAGACTGAAGTCTGCAATTTGGAAGGGTTTACATCATAAATATCAATATATACTGAATAAGAAGCTGGAGTGAGGTTTTTTGGTTTTTTAGTTGGAATGTTGTTGTTTGCTTTTGTTTGTTTGCTTCATTGTCATTCTGGATGGCTGATTTACTAAAATTCCACTGCTGTACATTGTTGTTTGTTCCAAAAAAAAAAAAAAAAAAAACTAAAAGAATAAGCCTGAAATCTCTGTAATGTGACCTTGTCACATGCAGGTTCTCCTATAGTACATTCTTCATGAGGGGCTGAGTTGACTAGGAAAGGTGACAGTTGTATGTACATTAACAAGTAGGAGCCCTGTCAGCCTTCCAGGCATTGAGTCATAGAGCTCAGAGATGTTCAAGACACTTCTCAAACAGGACATTTTCCTTCTCCCTTTCCCAGTCAATAAAGCACCACTTTGACTTTTTAGGAAACTCTTAACCTCATTATTCAGGGATGTTGCATGGCCTAGTAACATCCTGCTTCAAGCTCAAAGCACAGACTATTCATACATATTTGGCATGAAGGCAGCATGAGACCCCTGGTAGATGAATCTTTTCCTTTGGAAGGGACATTCTTGTATGGCATTGGGCATTCATGCAGTAGAATTCTAAGAAAACAACTCCACCTGCAAATGTCACATGTCACTAAGTCTCTGCTCATAGCCATATATATATATATTTACCATCCTACACCAGTTGGTGGTATTTGTTGTTGTTGTTTTGTTTTTTTTTAGTGTGTGTGTGTGTGTGTGTGTGTGTGTGTGTGTGTGTACTTAAAGTTTATTCATTCTGAATGGACACAATATCTTCTGAAACAGAAAGCCAATTCGTGTAACAGAGCCTTTTACTTAAATTGTACATGTAAGTATTTACATTTCAAATGTTAATTAGTTGTCCTTAGTTGAACAATGATGTACAAATGGGTCACTTTTCAATTTTTTTTTGTATCTTTAGTTTTCACTATCCTCCACTGTATACACAGAATATCTAACATATACACATTAATAGTTAAATTAAGTGAATAATTCAAACAATAAAGGCACTAAAATTAATTTGAGAATTGGAAAGTCATATGACAATAGAACTCTGTATCACTGTCATTAACTCTTCTCTCTCTACTTACTACTGATTTGGGATATATGTATGAGAGTCAGGTTGTTAAAGGGATGAGTTGAAGCACTCCAGGGCCTTGTTGATGTACCTAAATTGGACAAAGAGTGCTGCAGTCCAAGACAGCCAAGAGCATCTGGCACAGGCAGAGGGGCTCTCTGAATCAATGGATTATTGTGAAAGATATCTTGGGCTGCCAGCTCAATGCCCTTGGTGTAAGGCACAATGAAACTACCCAGCAAAGAGCAGATGTTGATGTAGACCATGATGCGGATGGCTTTGTGGGCTTGTTCAATACAGCAGATCAACAGCAGCAGCATGAGCAGCACAATGCATAGGTAGCCCACAAACACTGGATTGGTTGGCTTTTTCTCTAACTCATTCTGAGTTGTCACATTCTCAGACTTTTGAGAATGGATAATCAGCATGACTGAATCTATACAGCTTAACAGGCTCCACAACATGCCCAAGATGTTAAGTTTTTCCTTCAGAAGAAGCTAAAACAGACCCAAATGGTACACGAGAACATTTAATGGAATCACCAGGAATTTAAGGACTACAGTATAAGCTATGAAGTTTCCAATCTGGCCAATAGCCATTGCAAATTTTGTTAAGCAGTAAATACCTCATCTTTTAATTCACAAAATTCCCTTCTACAGCATAAAAGTGATGCTTTTCACTAAGTTCAATACCACAGCCATGCCCAGGCTGAGGGACATAACAGCTACCTTCTGCTATGCACCCCCAGCCCAGCCTCTGCAGCCACCACTACAGCCCTCCTCCCACCTTGCCCAATTTGGTTTGTACTGCTATGATAAAGCCCCATGAGCAAAAGCAACTTGTGGAGCAAGGAGTTTATTTAGCTGACATTTCCATGTCATAGTCCATAATTGAGATAATCAGGGCAATTTTTCAAGGAGGGAGCCTTAAGGCGATAACTGAAGTAGAAACCTTGTAAGAAGAATAGCTTACTGGCTTGCTCAATTTGTTTTCTTATGTATTCTAGGGGTATCACTGCCCAGAGTGCTCTGGATCCTCTTGTATCAAGAATTAATTAAGGAAATAGCCCACAGACATGCAATGGGCCAATCTGATGGGAGCAGCTCCTCAAATGATGCTCTCTTCTTTCATGCATCTCTTATTTGTGTCCAGTTGACAGAAATCAATCCATACAATTCTAAACACAGAATGAGGACATAATACAGTAAACTGGACTCAAAGGAATGACTATCCACCCAGGCTCCTTACCACCTATTCCTACACTGTTGTTTATTTATCTTTCCTTAGCCCAAGGTCAATAGAAAATTATGATACTCAAGAGCTCATTGGGCGAGTCTTGGATCTTGCTAATTACTGGAGAACTGCTTTCTGAAGTCAGCTTTATTCTATTTTAAAAGAAGCAGTTCGTTAAAAGTTCAGAAACTCTCATTGTCATTATCATGTGAGCTGCTGAACTAACAGTTAATTCTGTTAGTCATTTTTTTAAAGAGGAGGAGTTTAGTTCTTTAGAAACCATTACAATTTCTGCCAAATCTCAACTGCTGGTGGTCTTAATCACCATTCTCACTTCAGAAATCCCACTCCAGGCCCAATTTTATTATTATTTCACCATTAAAGCATGAATTAGAGGCCATGTGCAGAAAGAGAACCAGAGACACCAAATTCAGGTGTTTAATGCTACCTACAGACTGACAACAGACCATGGACTTGCCACACCTAGCCTCATGTCTGTCCTAGCAGTTCAGCCTCAGGCAGCAGCAATTTGACACCAGTGACTGACTTTTCCTTTTTTAGCCTTTTACTTAAATTGTACATTTTAGTATTTACATTTCAAATGTTATCCCATTTTCTCTCTCTCCTATGCCCTCTCCCCCTCCCCCTGCTTCTAAGAATATGCTCCCACTCCCACCTCATTGCCCTGGCATTCCCCTACACTGAAGAAACCAGCTATCTCAGGACCAAGAGCTTCTCCTTCTATTGATGCCAGACAATGCCACCCTCTGCAGCATTTGTGGCTGGAGCCATGGGTCCCTCCACGTGTACTCATTGGTTGGTCTTTTAGTTCCTTGGAGCTCTGAAGGTTTTGGTTGTCTGATATTGTGGGTGTAAACCCCTTCAGCTCCTTCAGTCCTTTCTCTAACTCCTCCATTGGGGACCCGTTCTCAGTCCAATGGTTAGCTGCAAGCATCCTCATCTGTATCAGTAAGGCTCTGGCAGAGCCTCTCAGGAGATATCCATATCAGGCCCCTGTCAGCAAGCACTTCTTGGCATCAGCAATAGTGACTGGGTTTGGTGGCTTCATGTGGATGGATCCCCAAGTAAGGTAGTCTCTAGATGACCTTTTCTTCAGTGACTGACTTCAAAGTTGCCTCTGATGTTTGCATTTGACTAGCTGATAATAGCCCTGGGAAGACTATTTTGTTGTTTTCTATAAATATTTTGTCAATTTTCCATTTTAAAAATAAGGGCATGATAAAAATTATTTGGAGTGATCATTATAAAAATGTAATAATTCAGCTTCTTTACATTCTACATACTTTAGTAGCAACCCACAGCATTTCGAGTGAACAATTTCTCCCATGCCCACACCATAGGTGGTCATGCACAAGGTGGCATACGTACACATTTGTACATGGTGTTTACCCACGGTAGTGCAGCAGAAGTGGCTATTCACCACAGTGTTCCAACCTCCTCACACAGAAGCAGTACCTTCTAAAGATGCCATGTTACCTTGTTCCTGTAAATGGTTACTGGCATCACATCCAATACTTCTTTAGTATAACCTGAACAAATTCTCAATTTATAATGTGGCCTTTGATTTGCTTAGATTTCTGGTACCTGATGGAATCAGGTTTATTGGTTTATACATTTCTAGAAAATTATCCAATCCGCATATATTTTCAGATGTAGTTAAAATTAAGTAGATATTCTTTTGAGTTTGTATTTGACATTTCTATGGTTTATTCACATCGTTGTTTTTCATTGTCCTTTCATTGGGTCATTAATTCTTATAGAGTGCATACTCTTATAGAATTCACTGCATACACACACATGTAACTTTGCTCATTGACACACATGCATGCAAGTGTACACACACACACACACATGCAAGTAAGTTCTGCAGATTACTGTGTGCACTGAACACGTGAAGCACAAGTGCAAAGGTAAGCTTCTGTGCACACACATATCTTCAAGTTAATTCAGAAGGTATTTTACCATTTCCCATTGTCATCTTCAGATTTTGCCTCCATAGCACCCAGTTTCCTGGGCTTCCTTTCCTAAGGTTGATCTTATCTTTTACTCAAACATTGAATAAGTATCTACTTTTTCTGACTTTTGTGAACAAAACACCCTTTAAAGCTCAAAACTTCTGTATCAGAGTGAATACAGTTTCAGTTACATGACATCATTTTTTACTGTTTTTCTAAGTCTGTGTTTTTTACTCATTTAGTTATTAATAGCTTAATTATTTTGACCTTCCCTGTATTTGGGATTTAGTTTGCTATTATTGTTATAACTTCTGAAAAAATAGTCATATCATGAATGTTAGTTTTTATACCTTTCTTAATATATGCAATTAAGAATACAAACTTCCCTCTAGACATAGTTTTGGCTACAACTCATGTTATAATATGTTATACATTTTTCTTTTTTGTTTTTATTGAATATTCTCTGTATTTACATTTCAAATGTTAACCCCTTTCCCCCTACTCCACTTGTTTACATGAAGATACTCCCTCTCCTAACCACCCTCTCCAAACGGAGCCTTGGCATTCTCTTACACTGGCAAAACTTGCCTTCACTGGATAAAAGGTCTCTTCTTCCACTGATGCTAGACAATGCTATCCTCTGCTACATATGCAACTGGAGCTATGGGTCTCTTTATGTGAGCTCAAAGGTTGGTGTTTTAGTTCCTGGAAGCTCTGGAGGTAGTGGGTTGATATTGTTTTTCCCATGAGGTTTCAGACCCTTTCTGCCTTTAGTCCTTTCTCTAGCTCCTTCATTGGGGACCTCGTGTTCAGTCCATGGTTAGCTGCAAGCATTCTAAACTGTATCTGTATGACTCTGGCAGGGCCTCCAAGGAGGCATCCATATCTGGCGCCTGCCAGTAAGCACTTCTTGGCATCAGCAATAGTGCTTGGGTTTGGTGGATTCATATGGGGTGAATCCCCAGGTGAGGTAGTCTGTAGAAGATCTTTTCTTCAATCCCTGTTCCTCTATTTGCCCCTGCATTTCCTCTAGTGAGTGCTTTGTTCTACCTTCTAAGAAGGACTGAGGTATCCACATTCTGTCCTTCCTTCTTTTTTTAGCTTAATAAGATCTGTGGATTCTTTCTTGGTTATTTAGAGCTTTAGGAGCTAGAATCCACTTAACAGTGAGTGTGTACCATATGTGTTCTTTTGTGACTATGTTACCTCACTCAGGATGATTGCTTCTAATTCCATCCATTTGCTTGCAAAATTTGTGAAGTCACCTTTTTTCATAGCTGAGTAATATTTCATTGTGTAAATATACCACATTTTCTGTATCCATTCTTCTGTTGAGGGACATTTAGGTTGTTTCTGCTTCTGGCTATTACAAATAAGGCTGCTAGAAACATAGTAAAGCATATGTCCTTGTTAAATGTTGGATCTTATTTTGGATATATGCCCAGTAGTGGTACAAGTGAGTCTTTAAGTAGAACTATTTCCAGTTTTCTGAGGAATCACCAGATTGATTTCTAGAGTGGTTGTACTAGCTTGCAACTACTTTGTCTGTTGTTGGAGGTGGAATTGTGTATGTAATTATTTTTCCTTTGGGGTTTGTTGTTAGATGATTATTTTCTTGTCTTTTATTTGGTGTGTTATTCTCCTTCTGTTGAAATTTTCCTTCTAGAATCTTCTGTAGGGCTTGATTAGTCTCTCTCTCTCTCTCTCTCTCTCTCTCTCTCTCTCTATATATATATATATATATATATATATATATATATATATATATATACACACACACACATATATATATATGGTTCAAATTTGGTTTTTCATGAAATATTTTGTTTTTTTCACCTATGATGATTTAGAGTTTTGCTTGGTATGGCAACATGGACTATCATTTGTGTTCTCTTAGGATATGCATGAAATCTGTCCATGATCTTCTGGCTTTTAGAGTCTCCCTTGAGAAGTCTGGTGTAATTCTTATAGGTCTGCCTTTATATATTACTTGGTTTTTTTCCCTTACTGCTTTTAATATTCTTTTTTTGTTCTGTGCATTTAGTGTTTTGATTATTATGTGATGAGAGGACATTCTTTGCTGGGCCAATCTATTTTGTTTTCTATTGGCTTCTTGTACATTTATGGTCATCTCTTTCTTTTGGTTGACAACATTTTCTTTTATAATTTTGTTGAAGTTTTTTTTTGCCCTTTGAACTGGGAATCATTGCTTTTTTTCTATTTCTATTATTCTTAGGTCTGTTTGTTTTTTATTCTTTTTTTAATTTTTTAATTATTATTTTGTAATCTTTTCTTTATAGTCTATTCATTATCCCCCTCCCAGTCCACCTTCCCACAGTTCCTTGTCCCATTCATCTTCCCCACTTCCCAAAAGGATGTTCCCCACTCCCTATATCTCCACCACTACTTAACCTCCCTACTCCCTGGGGCCTCAAATCTCTCAAGAGTTAGGTGTCTCTTCTCTCACTGAGGCCAGACTAAGCAGTCCTGTGCTGAATATGTGTTGGGACCCTCATATCAGCTGGCGTATGCTATTTGATTGGTGGCTAAGTGTCTGAGAGATCTTGGGGATCCAGGTTAGTTGAGACTGCTGGTCTTCCTATAGGGTCAACCTCCTTCTCAGCTTCTTACAGATTTGCCCTAATTCAAACACAGATTGTATTCTGTTGGTGAGGCTTGCATCTGTAGCTCCTGACTTTTTCCCTAGGTTTTCCATTTCCAGGGCTGCCTCAATTTGTTATTTCTTTATTGTTTCTACTTTCATTTTTAGGCCTTGGAGTGCTTTGTTCAATTCTTTCATGTGTTTTATTGTGTTTTCCTGTATTTCTTTCCTCTTTAAGGGCTTCTACTTGTTTAACTGTGTTTTCCTGTATCTCTTTTACTGAGTTATTTAAGATCTCCATTATCTTCTTTTTTTGACAACTTTATTTTAAAAAACAAAGATAAAGAACAAATTTAAAGCATTTTTGCATAAATGTATATGAATACATTTTTGTCAGCTTGGCTTTTTTTTCCCAAAGGTTTGATAGTGTGCACTGAGGTCTTACTAGTTACAATGAGCAAAAAGTACATGTAAAACAGGATGTAACCCGGAATTAGTCAAAGTTTTCTTGGTGTGTAAGGATTGAGCATAATGATTTTTTTTTCTTGAACATCACACAGTCTGTGAGTTGTTTCTGGGTGTTCAGAGCTTTCTGGGGTTAGTATCCCATTATCAGTGACTGCATATTATGTCTGTTCTTTTGTGACTGGGTTATCTCACTCAGGATGATATTCTCTAGATGCAACCATTTTCTTAAGAATTTGGTTAAGTCATTGTTTCTGATAGCTGAGTAGTACTCAATTGTGTAAATGTACCACAATTTCTTGATAGTGTCCTTAGCCTTACAGAAACTTTGCAATCTCATTAAGTCCTATTTGTCAATCTTTGACCTTAGAGCAGGAGCCATTAGTGTTTTGTTCAGGAAATTTTCTCCTGTGCCTATGAGTTCTAAGATTTTCCCTACTTTCTCATCTAATAGTTTCAATATACCTGGTTTAATGTGGAGAATGTCTCCATTATCTTCATGAGGTGAGATTTTAAGTCAGCACCATGTTTTTCAATTGCATTAGAGTATCCATAGCTTGCTGTGGTGGGAAATCTGGGTTCTCAGGGTGTCAAAGTATTTTATTGGCTTCTGTTGCTTATGACCTTGTTCTTGCCTCTAGCCATCTGGTTATCTATTGTGTTAGCTGGCATGGGTGACTGTGAGAAACCTGCCTCCTATGTTCCTGTTTTGCCCCTGATTTCCTGGGGAAATCTGTAGCCAGAGCTGCAGCCAATCTCCTGGGAGCCCTGTTGACTGATGCCCTGGCTCTAGTAAATTTTCTGGAGGCTCTCCAGACTTTACAGTTTTGAGAGAGTAAGACTGGCTGATCTGCTCCCACATAGGTATAGGCTGGAAGGGAGATGGCTTTTGTACATAGGGGAAATGTCCCCTGTCTTCTGGAGTACTGGGGTTTCCCAACTTCTTCAGTTATTTTGGTGGCTATCCTACCTGTTGCCCTGGCTGCAATAGATCCTCTGGGATACCTGCAGACTGTAGTTTTGGTAGAGAAGAAGAAACAGGCTCATCTCCTTTTAGTTATTATTAAATTGTCTTCTTTGAAAAATGCATTGTCCCCTAGAGCCACAGTGCCTGCTGTTAAAGCTCATGTGATTTCTCCTACTTGTAGTTTGTTATGCTCATTCTTATTTTGCTTACAAACTATGCCCTCCATCAAATAAATGCAGGAAGCTTTTCTGCAAGCAGTTTATGCTTTGCTTTGGTTCTGTGACCTGCAACACCATGTGACTTCTAAATGGTTTTCTGGCAGCCTCACTTCTTGTTAAGAATTTTGTCCTGGGTGTAGGTGTTGTTCCTCCTCTGTACACTTGTTTCTGTTTGGCCCAGTTTCTCTTTGCCCTAATAACTGGTTTCTGGTTTAACTGAATGTTGAGTCTTTGCCTTGATTTTGTTTGTTCCCTTCTGTGTTGCTTTTCCAGGCATTATAATTTGGAAAGGTTTGGTCTTTCAAAAGAATTAGTGTCTTTTTTAAAGAAAAGTCTGGAGAGACTGGGTTACCCAGAGCGGTTGCTTCAGATCAAGGCTTACCTTTATGCTTTGTCTCTTTTGCACATGTGTTTTTTCTTGCCCTATCACTGTCTGCCACGAGTTGGAGCAAACTGAGATCTTCTGTGGAATTACACCATCACATCCAAGGCAAGTGATGATATGAATGCCATGTCTTTAATAATTGGAGAACAGCTTTTCCAAGAAAGATCTGCCCCCTCTAATATAGGATGCTCAGTTATGGTGTTTCAATCATTTCTAGAAATTACCAAAGCCAGGTTTGGGGGAAAATGTTTGAAAATATTTGGTCTTGTGTCTGTTCAGTTGGTACCATGACAGCCAGTGGCATTTGCTATGTATGCACTCAAGAACCCATAGCTAAGTGAATTTTTGAAGGTCCACTAGTCACCATGAGAGTCCTAGGCCTCTCCTATAGTGTATGGATAAGTGATGGCTTCTTCTTCAAATGATAGTACATCTTCCTACATTTTCCATCCTTCCCTCAGCCTAGAAAAGAGCACTGTCCTTTTCCCTTCTTATTTGCTCAGCTGAACATGCTGCTATATGTCCATGCACCATAAACACAGTATTTAAACTGGGCAGATGCACCCAAGTACTGTACTAATGACCCCTGGTCTTCTTCATAGTGGCTCAATATCATTTAAGCTAAGCATTCTCAATCTCTGTGCACTTAGCTTACATACCCACTATGGTGTGTTTTTACCTCAGCCTTGCCATACAATATCTTGGCCCTGTTACTATTTACTTTCTTCTGCTATGATCTAATAGAAGGCAGGGTCTCATTTCAGCTTTCATCATCTGTTCACCTCTTCTCCTGACTTCTTAATTATTATTTTATTGCTGTTATAAGATACTCTTACCATAAGGATTGATTTGTGCTTTTGATTCTTTGGGGGTTTAGAGTCTATTTTGAGTGTTTTAAGTGCATATGAGTGCAATACATCCATATTGTGTTGATTATATGTTTAGTTGCTTTGCTCACTTTTAAAAGAAAGCACTAGAGTATTTTGACTGAATTTCTATTTGTCTAATTATGTCAGAGTTTTGTTTTGTTTTTAATATTGTTCATTTTTAATAATTTTATTCTATTATTATAAAATGTCTTTCTGCACTTGATATTACAGTTTTGGTCTTAAAGTCTGTCTTTGTAGTCTGATGTGGCAAATATAATCTATCTTTCTTTTGATTGTTTTGTATGTAACACCTTCTTACATACTTTTATTTCAAACTATTTGTATCTTTAAAACTAAAGTACATCCCTTTAGTAATTATATTTTTGGAGTGAATTTTACCCGTTATCTAACTTTGTATGTGTGTGTGAATGTGTGTGTGTATGTGTGCGTGTGCGCTTGTGTGTATACCTGAATGTGCATATACAAAAACAGAGGCCAGAGGATAACCTTAAGTGTCATCCTCAGTAATACTGCATACATTCTTTTAAGATAGTATTCACCCTGGCTTGGAATTTGTCAATTAAGCTAATCTGGTTGGCCAGAGAAAGCCAGAGAGATTCTCCTGCCTCAGCCTCCCAAGTGGCAGGATGACAAGTGTGTACCATGGTATGTGTAAGTTTTAGGTTGATGATGTGTTCAATGTTAGATCTTTGTATTTCCAAGGCAAGCAGTTTTATGACCAACCCATCCTATTAGCTTCCATTTCTGGAAGAGTCTAAACTATTTCTCAGTCTGCCTTTTCTCCTAGAGACAACAAGAATACAATACTTATTTTTTTTCTAGGAACATAATATAAAGTATTATTGTAGGCATAGCAAAAACATCTAAAACTATGGATATATAAGTCCATAATGTTTGCACATTATCACTTATCTCTTGATATATTGTTTACTAATTTTCTTTCAAGGTCGAGGAAGTCATTAGAAACTGTTTTATAGAGGCTAAGAGATAAGCCTTTGTGCATGCCTTACAAGATTATCTAGATTATATCAAATCAAGTAGGATGATCCAATTTAACTACACACACCACAGTCCATGGTCTGTGGTTCCTACACTGAACATGAAGGAGAAAGTAAGCTGGGCACATTCACCTTTTTTTCTTACTGGAGAAACAATGTGACCAGTTACCTCAAGCTCCTGTCACTATGACTCTCCTGCTATAACTGTGAAACCAAATAAACTCTTTCTTCTTAAGTTGTTTTTGTCAAGTTTTTTGTCACAGCAAAAGATGAAGTGACAAGTACCCTCACATTTGGTTTTAGTAGTGAACTAAAAAGAAAATAAAGATCATTAAATAAGTAAGGACCAATAGAAAATGGGGAAATCTTCACTGTCTCCCTGCAACTTAACCATTCAGACCTATTGATGTCCTCCCTGGAAGAAAGGCAAAAGATACTAACTAGTATAGAGAATAGGAGGATGACTGGGCTACCATCAACCATGCTGAGCAAGGTACTAGATACATGTGCAGAGAGGATTGGGAACAAGTTTGAGTTGGGGCTGGAAATGACAGGAAAGAAAGAGATAGCAGTGTTCTGTTCTATCACTTACACCCTTTTTGCTTTATTGACATATATACATATACTATTGATATATTTTATATTTCATATTATATCATCTATATCATTGTATCATCTATATTACTAGATGGTAGACTGATTAGTTGATTTGTTCTTCACATGAGAAAATATATTTGTCTTTCTGGGTCTAGCTTATTTCAGATATCCAGGTAACTGCAAATAATACAATTTCATTCTTTTTCATGCCTAAATAAAACTATATTGCATGTATGTAACCAGACTATTATAAAGTATTTTATTGAAAATAATGTTTTCATAAAATATATTCTGATCATGCTTTCACCTCCCTTTTCTCCTTCCAGATCCTCCCCACCTCACATTTTCTTAATCCATTTATCTAATCTTGACTAGTTTCATGTCTTGACTATTGTGACTTATTCTATAGTAAATGCAGAAATGCAGATATCTCTTGATATAATGGCTTGGATAGCTTCAGGTACACCTAAGAGTGGTAAGAAAGCATATGAGTTGTAGTGTGTAGATCTTTATCAGGCTCTGCATAAAATAAGGTGGATCAGGCAAAGCTTTACCAAAAAAGTTGAGTCAGATGACAGGTTTTATGAAGAAAGGAAGACCTGACATGTGTTCACCAGAATCTTGAGGTGGCTATATCCATTATACACACTTTGGTGACTTTACCAAAGTGCTCAGGAGAACTCAGGATGCTGGGTGGTCCCCTTCCTCAGAGTACCTAAGTCTATATGAATTTCTTGATTTTATTTAACTTTATTCTAGTTTTCCCTTCTACTCAACAATGTCACAAGTTACCAGAAGGTAGTTGGCTAGAAACTGGAAGGCTGTGTATTTGAGTGACCGTGTTGTTTTTGTCATAATAGCCTTTTAGCATGCTTTTGATGGGTGCTGGTCTTCAGATTAAAAAAAAAAGCAGTCTCTCATCCTAAATTTTGGACTTTGAATACTGTATCCAGTTGAAGAAGGTGACATGATAGAATATGTTTTTAAATATTAAAAATAAATTAATTATATGTATATGGGGGATAAACATGCATCATATTCCTTGGAAATGACTGCTTGTGCCACCAGACACAGAAGCTGGGAACTGAGCTTGTGTCCTCAAAGAGCACCTGAGATCCACCTGTCTCTGCCTTCCATGGATAGAGTTTCAGATGCACATATTCATGTTCAGCTTTCTGTGAATGCTTGAAACTTACATACAGGTCCTCATGTTTGCACAGCAGTTACTCTTACCCACTGAGCCATATCCACAGACTCCCAATAAAGTTATTAAAGTAATTACAAAACTATATGCTCAAGAGTTGAAGAAAACAAGGGAAGAGGAGAAATCAAATGTAACAAGGCATCCGACTCTCGGGAGAAAACGGGATGTGCAGCATACTATTAAAGAACATGGGCACCAGAGCAAGACATGGATTAATACACCAGGTTGTTATCTTAAGACAGCTGAGCTCAAGATTCTGTCCTCCTCACTTTTATCTTCATCATTACAGTGAATGCAACAGAGATATCTTAAAGCTGTTTGATGAGACCAAATACAGTGATGTCAGCCAAATATCTAAGCCAGGTGAGCTCCTATCTACTAAATAAACACTGTGAGCTGTCTTTTTTGTTTGCCTATAGGATAACAGACTTAGCTGAGTATCTAAGACAGTAATTACCTTAAACTTTCAAAAACACACTAAATATTTAAAATAACTCAGTCTTAATGCCCTAAAAATCCTCTTTATGCATGAATACATGGTGTATGCTTGCCTGTGTGTATGCCTGCTTATACTCATATAGGTGCATTTGTGCATGAGTGTGTATGCATATGCAAAAGCATATGTATGTGGAGGCCAGAATTTGATGTTAGATGTCTTTCCCAATTCCTCTGCCCTTGACTGAAGAAAAAGGGGGGTTTCTCACTGAACTCAGTGTTGACAAATTGGCTGATCTGCCCTGCCATATTTCCATGGTCATGCCTTGCCTCTGTTCATACTACCATGCCTGCCTAGCTTTGTTTATGAATAGAAAGAATTTGAACTCTGGTCCTACAACTTGAGCAGCTAGTGATATACCTACTGAACCATTCACTTTGTCCTGTCCTAAACATTGTAACCTAGTATTTTGAAATCCACACATCATTAAAATAGATCTGTGTACTTGGAAACAACATAGAAATCCTTTGTGAGACACATAGTACAGTGTTAGTACCATAATGATGGCAGAAGAGTCATTCCTTGAGGGTAGTAATCTCATGTAGATGTGGCTATTATTGCAGCTGATATTGGAAAGCATTGTGCTATAATGAGCTGAGAGGTGCCTCCCAGGAACCAAAGAAATGATGAAAGGCTTCCAGCACAAATGTTTGAAAGTGGCAGCTTAGAGCCAAAAGTCTTTGAAGCTTCAGAGCCAGCCAGCAAATGAAAGGAAGGTTAAGCATTTACATTCTCCAGTGGAGCAACACTGCAGCCCCATATTGCTGCCATATGTTCTATCACTCCCCTAGGCCTGCTTGCAACAACCCACAGCCCGTCAGATCTTTCAAATGCAGAAACAATAATGCTGCCTCTTTTCTACAGCTCCTCTTCCAGAGGCACAAATTCCTGCTTCAAGATGGCAGCACACTCACCTGTCTAGGGTAGTATGGCAGTGATTAGTGCCTGTTAAGGAGGAGCCAGGAAATTCTGTCCAGCAGTTCTGTGCTGAATAAATGATGGAGGGATATATCACTGGGTAGCACATGTAGATTTTCTGTGTACCTGGATGCAGAATAGTGGGATTGATCACTGTGTAGCTTACATAGACTTTTCTGCCCCTATTAAAATGCTTCTCACTGAGCACAGAAACATTGCTAACACTAAAGATTATGGGTCCAGACCAGAAAAACAAATTATGTTACACACTGGCAGGCATCTCTGTGCAGTCACTAACAAAGTTAGCAGAGGCTCTGACAAGCACAGAGGAGGACAGACAAGACATTTGGCCACCTTTGTAAGAAAGAATTGGGCTTTAATTTAATTTTTTGTTTCTAGTTCTAGATCATGGATGATATGACCATTTATTCCTCTTGACTGAGAAGCCAACAAGAATATTGCTGATGCACAGAAGGCAGGCATATGGATGACACTTGCTTATTACCTAGCTCTGCTTCACTTCTGTATTGGTCAGGATTCTCAAGAGTCACAGAACTTATAAGTAGTCTCTATACTGAATATCTGATCACCAAGAGAAGCCAGGACAAGAAGAAACTGGGAGGTATGAACTGTTGCAGACTCCATGGAAGAATGCTTATTGTTTCTCACGAATTGTTCAACTTGTTTATACAACTCATAATTCTCCAGTTACAGTGAGACAGGTTCTTCTATATCAATCATTAATCAAGAAAATGTCCCACAGGCTAATCTGATGGTTGTTTTCTAAATTTAGGATTCTTCTCTAATGTCTCTAGCTTGTTTCAAATTGACAAACAAAATAAAACAACAACAAAATAACTAGGATAGCTGCATAATGCAGTTAATTAAACTATTCCTTTGATCTGCTTATCCTGTATCCTGGGCTTTGTGTTTTCTATGCTCTGCATGCCTTACTGCTGTCTGATCATGTGAATATCGTCAAAATAATTGTTCTCAACGATGCTAAAGCAGGAAAAGACAAATAAGGTAAGAAAACATCCCACATCAGAGAATAAATAGATATAACTAAAGCAGACTCACAATTCATGCTTGAATTCCACAGTCAGGAGACAATTATAAGCATTATGAAAATCAACAAATGTGGCTGAAGAACAGCACTGATATTCAGTTTCCCAGTTTGACAGTTGTGTTGTAGCTATGTAAAAATGTGTGCTAAAAATATTAGAGTCAGAATCAGCAAAATGGCCTAGTGAATGTTTGTTTAAGTCTGAAAGCCTGAGTTCAGGCACCATACATGAAGTAAAGAATCAACTCCCAAAAGCTGTCCTCTGTCTTAAACACACACACACACACACACACACACACACACACACACACACACAGTGACACAAGAGTACCACTGTACTTCCAACCCATCCACCCTTTGCAAACATAGAAAATAAGTAAAATAAATGTAAGTAAAGGGCTTTGGCTAAAAATATAATGACTCTAACTTTCTCTTAACAGGTCACAAAAATAAAATAACATGAATTAATCATAGACAAAATATTAATGAGTCAATATGTAAGCAATTGCTGAATGGGGTGAAGGTCATATAGGTAAATAGAGCAAAATAAGCATCGAGAAGATAAATTGTACATAAACATTATTTCTGATCAACACAACTGAAATGATTTATTGTAATGTCTACACATATGTGTGTGTATTACAACCAATATTTTTACATCATTTAAAGCTTACAGAAAAACTTCAAACTGAGGACAACTATCTCCCATATATCCTTTATCCTATCCTACAATGATTTGCATTTTACCTTATCATAATTTTCTATGTGTTCATCTAATGTTATATATAGTTTTCATTTGTCACTTTTATCTTAACAAAACTTCAAGAGTTGTTGAAAGAGCAATTGTCATACAGACTGTTCTTATTGCTAAGAAAGTGGAAATTAAAACAATTAAAACCAAATCAGGTGTGGGTCAAAGCACATGGAAGGCTGAGGCAGAAGTTTCATGGGTTCAAGGCCAGCCCAGGAAATAGATTATGTCTAATCTCAGCCTGGGCGAATTTCCCTATTTAGATCCTATTGAGAGGGAAGTGATGGGAGAGGTAACAGAGGGAGAGGGGAAGGGAAGAAGGAAGGGACAGAGGGAGGGTGGAAAGGATGAAGAGGAAGGGAAAGGGAATGAGAAGAGGGAGAGGGATCAGGGCAAAAGACAAGAGAGGAGAGAGAGGAGGGAGGGAGGGAGAGAGGGAGTGGGAGAGGGGGAGAGAGGTCAAGACATCTATGTATGAAGGATGTGTTTAGCCATGTTGATGGTGTCACAAAGTCATCTGTGTGAACAATATTAAGCACATGGAAGGTTTGGACACATTATATCTCAGCAAAACTAAGAGAGCACTTACAGTAGAAAAGAAAATGTAGGCTGGTAGAGAGACAAGGCCTAGTCTTAACTAGGCTATCACAGTAACCATGTGCTCCTGAGGAATAGGCTTAAATAAACTTTTCTTTTTTTATTCTTTCTTTACACCTTCTTTTTTACTGGATATTTTATTTATTTACATTTCAAATGTTATGTCCTTTTCCAGTTTCTCCTCTGGAAACCCCTTATCCAATCCCCCTTCTATCTGTTTCTATGAGGGTGCTCTCCCACCTACCCATCTCTCTGGCCTCCCTGCCCTGGCATTCCCCAACATTGGGATATCAAGCCTTCACAGGACTAAGGGCCTCTCCTCCCATTGATGTCTGATGAAGTCATCCTCTGCTACATATGTGCCTGGAGCCATGGGTTGCTCTGTGTATACTCTTTGGTGGTTTAGTCCCTGGGAGTTTTGGTGGATCTGGTTGGTAGATATTGTTGTTCTTTCTATGGGGTTGCAAACCCCTTCAGATCCTTCAGTCTTTTCTATGGCTCCTCAGTTGAGGACCCTGTGCTCAGTCCTGAACTTTTCTACCTGAACTTAGTGGCACAGCCTATAACTGCAGCATCCAGGAGTCTGAGACACGAGATCAACAAAGAGGTAAAGTCTGGTAAAGACACCTGGGCTATTCAAAAAGACCTTAACTCTAAAAACAAATGAACAAAATAAGTCATTATCAACAACAACAAGAACAGCAACAAAAAGACAGTTTTGAAGTAGCTTATGTATGTGCTCCTAAGCTTGTTATATGGACAGTGAATGTCCATCAACCAGTCCCTAGCTTCCTGCTCCCTTTTTTTTTTTTTTTTTTTTTTTTTTGTAAACTCTGATTCACATGCCAGGCCACTTCTATAAGAACAACTGAGGGTAAGAACATTATTGTCACTCTAATCCAGAGATACTCTCACAATATCCTATGGTTTCTAATATCATTTCCAACCCATTCAAATTCAAATCCTAGTGAAGCAGTGTTGCAAAATCTCTAGGAAATGAGGATATACTAAATAGGACTTTATAAAATGGAATTGAAATAGTCACTTGAATGCTAACCCATGAAATTACAGAGGACTTGACTTATTTTTATCATACCTTGGGAGTTGAAAATGTTGGCATATTAATCAGTCTTCCAAAATGTCATTTACATCAAAATTATGATTGCTTTTGATGAGACTCTGTCTATTATCCCAGCTTAATCTCAGCATTGGCAGACACAGCCTTGGCATTGACAGCTAGTTACAGAGTCAGGTTTGTACAATGTGCTATCCACCAGCTTTTCCAAAACAACTCCATACACCTTAAATAGGAAAAATTCTCTTTCTGAGAAAGTTTCTGGAAAAAGTATCAGGAAACTCTTGACACTGACTTCTCAGTGATAGAATAGAAGGCACAATTTATGAGAAGGCATCTCCTATTGTTAGGACTCCAAGATTCCTGTGATCTCTATCGGTGACAGGGGAACATGTGTATTTTGTACCTTGGATGATTTTCTGTGCAAGGCACACAAAGTAGCTGACACAGATTTGCTTCAGTGCCTGCTACCCACCAGTCCAACACTATGCTCAATCACAATTTGGGTATCGTATGTATCCTCAAGAAAAACAAGAGAGCAATTAGAGTTCTCAAGTGTTTGTGAGGGTCCCAAAGGCCACACTCCTATTTCAAATTTGAGTCTATGCCCAAGACATATTCATTATTATAGTTTGAACCTGTCTCCCTAAGTTCATGTGCTTGAAACTTGATTCCCAAACCCTGTTTTTTTTTTAACTTTATTTTAAAAAACAAAGATAAAAGAAAAAAATTTTAAACATTCTTGTATAAATGTATACAAATACAATTGTGTCAGTGCTTGGCTTTTTTTTTCTTTTTTTTTAAGGTTTGATACTCTGCATTAAGGTCTTACTAGTTATAATGAGCAAAAAGTACATGTAAAACAGGATGTAACCCGGAATTAGTCAAAGTTTTCTTGGTGTGTAAGGATTGAGCATGATGGTTTTTTTTTGTTGTTGTTGTTGTTGTTGTTGTTGTTTTGTTTTGTTTTCTTTTTTTCTTGAACTTCACACAGTCTGTGAGTTGTTTCTGGGGCAGTCCGAGCCTCTGGGGTTAGCATCCCATTATCAGTGACTGCATATTATGTCTGTTCTTTTGTGACTGGGTTATCTCACTCAGGATGATATTCTCTAGATGCAACCATTTTCTTAAGAATTTGGTTAAGTCATTGTTTCTGATGGCTGAGTAGTACTCCATTGTATAAATGTACCACAATTTTTGTATCCATTCATCTACTGAAGGACATCTGGCCAAACCCTGTTTTTTAATGGTGTTTGGAAGGAAGAAAAAAAATTTCCTAGATTCTTTGTTGAACGGTGACACTATACACTATTAAATAAATAAAAATTCAACAAGTACCACCACTATGAATACACAAGAAAGGCAGTGGAAAGGAAATGAAAATGATAGAAAGGGTCACCCATAGCTGTAGAGAGATGGAGGTAGGAGAAGGCTCTTTCTTCTATCACAATTCCTATGATTCAAGTGTAACAGAAATATTAAAGCCTAGCATAATCTTCATGGTGACTGAATGCATTTCCTGCCCTCTTGGTAAATATGGTGTGGTGGGATAGACCTTAATCCCCAGAAAGGGACCATATTTTTATATTTCCCGTGCCTTCTTGAGTATCATACTGAAGCTAATATATGAGTTTCCACCCTTGAAATAACTGCCAGTACCCACACACTGTGCATTTTCAAACTAAATGAAGGATGCTAGAGCACTGCCCATACCCAGACAGTTCTCAAAAAATAAGAGTGGGGCTTCTTGGGCCTATTCCACTCCATAGAGACAAACGCCATGGCATTATAAAGCCAGTAAGGATTCTGCTTCCCCACCAAAGAACTGTCTTCTCATAAAACATGTGATTGATGGTCTGCTAATTTAGCTGATGAACTTGGAAGGTTCCTGCTCCAAACAACAATACTTCCTTCTTTGTCTTTTTCCTTCATCCCCACTGACTCAAGCCATATAATATAGTCCCTCTATTTTAATAAAGAAGTTGTCCTTCCACAGACTCCCAGGTCATTTAAACTAGCTGTACTCACTGCTGCCTGAAACCCTGTTTCATGAATCCTGAGACTACCAGTGAGCAAGGGCCAGTTGGTTGTTAGAGATCCACAACACACAGCCATAGAGATGTAGTCACAGTTCATTCAGAGCAAGGACATCATGGGTATTGGCTTTGATGGATTATTCTTTATAACACTGTAACATGCAGGTTATAAGTGTACCAGATTGGGATTACAGGAAACAGACATCAGGGCCAGAATCTGAAGACAAGATGCCTATTTGGGTTAGAGATGAGATGGAATAGAGAGGCAGGCTACAGAGGATATGAGGGTTAGGGTTAGGGTTAGGGGACATGGCACTCCAGGTATGGAGAACTCATGAGAAGCCTGAGCAAAGCACTTGCCTTCAAATTTTACTGTCACTCAGGATCAGATATGGGTTATTTATATTTTTGTCCTTTCCTCTACCATAGTTCTGTCCATCATTTCTCTACCTCCATCTTCTCTCTTCCATTTCTTCCTTCCCTGCTTCTCATCATATTTCATCAACTTTCTTCCATTCCTTCATCTTCTATGTTTCTTTCCTCTATTCCTTTATCTCTTTATTTCTCTATCCCTTCCTTCTCATATTTTCCCCACTCCATATCTCATATCTCCTTATCTAGCTCCAGTATCTTTTTCTATAACAACCTCTATCAGCTCTTTGATCACATACTTATTCTAGGTGAGATATCTGGGCTTGGGCCATCTCCATTTGAAATCACTTTCTCATATACTCTCATTTCAGAACATGCCAACATCTAACACTTCATACTTCCACCCTACCTCTTTGTCTTTTCCACCTGCTTTCTCCTTCACTGTAATGAGATTTTCAGGAATAAGCAATTTTTCTTGTTTCTCTTACCACTTTACCTCCATAAAAATGTTTAGAACATTTCAGCTTTTGAGGATGCATTGTTGAATGGATTAATCATTTTATATAACTGAAAAAAATAGCCTACATGGTTGGGATAGCTGATTCATGCCTCCAAGACAGGGGATGGCCTGCTCTCACCAACCAACCCAGAGAAGAAAACCTAAAGGAAATAGAATGCAATCAGAATGAAATGTAAATTCTGCCCACCAATTGAAAATACATAGAACAGTGTGAAGGTGACAGCTCTGTTTTAATGCTTTTTACTCTGCTTCTCTGACAACACAAGCTGCTATGCACTAGGCTAGGTGTACTGAAAGTCATAGTTCATGCCCTGTGATAAAATACCTGAGGCAAATAGCTTATAAGGAAGAAAGTTATTTTGGCTCACAGTTTTAAAAGTTTCAATCCATAGTCAGTGAGTGCACTACTTTGAACCTGTCTAGAATAAGGACCTCATAGTGGGAATTTCAGTGCCTAGAAGTACAGAGAAGGCACCAGGGGCCTGACATACTTTTCAAGAACTTGCTCCCAATGAACTGACTCCTACCTTCTAATAGCTCTCCAGACTGGTAGCATGCTTTTACTTTGTTTGTATTGAATGGAGTGCATTCTATGATGTACTGATAAAATTCAGAGATCCAAACTTTGTACCGAAAATTACCTACTAGTGTAGAGAATATAGAATGCCTTCCCTGGAGAGCAAATGCTCAGGTGCCCATAAGGTTTTGGCAAACACCTGCCATTGCTGCATGTGGAATGATTCCTAAAATGAACATTGAACTCCCTGGAGACCCTGCATTAGATTTCTAATTTCTCAAGAAAGGAGGACCTGATCAGAGTTGCTGATCCTGTGCACCTCTCCACCTCTCTACTCTGGCCCTCAAATGATGTAGAATTCAGAAACAAAGTTTTCCTGATTCACATTGCTCTCAACTTTTCCTTGAATCTCAAGTCCCCACAAACAGCCATGGCTTCCAGCCAGTTCTACACCACCAGAGCAATAGCTAAATAGAGGGCAAGGTAAGGAATTTGGCAGGCCTGCCACCTGAGGTAGGGTCCTAGAAAAGGGCTATCTTCAAGGCTATCCTACTTCCCAGGTCTAGATCTTGCTAGACTGTGGTGAGGACATTTGTGTATCTGACCTGTATCTGGATGTGTATAGGTGAATGAAACTCTCACATGACAAAAGTCAGGGATATCCTAACTATTTACAGCTATAAACGGACTTTGTGAGGTTTGTGAACATCTCTGAGTTTCAGCTTTGTCTACAGGAGCATTTCTCTGTCTTTAGACAGAATAAATGAAGTACTCTGCCTGAAAAGCACCTTACCCCATGCCTGTCAGAGCTTAAGCCTAGTCTGCAAAGCCAGTTCCATTATGTTATTACCATGACCCATTGCCCTCATTTGTGGAATCATCCTTCAGTGTCCTTACCCTGGGGAGTCCCCTCCAGGAAGAAGAAACTTATGTAACTAGTTGAAAAAATCTCACTAAACCTTATGTCCCATGCCCCAAATATGAAACTTATGAGGCTGAGATTTGGGTCATGCACGTTCTGGAGGCTGAGTATTCAGAACTTTCAGATACCCAGGAGTGAGAAGAGATTCTCAAGTGAGGCTGTACTAGTGATTCACTCCAGAGAGGTGCCAAAGTCTGTCTGATCTATGTCCAGATATCCTCAGATCTTCTCTAGCCTGATGACTTTGCCGTAAACTAGAGTCACCATCTGATGTGTGACCTGGGAAACCTTATGAAGGCAGACATCAGTGTAAGTCAAGGATAAAAGAGGAAGGGCTAAGAGACAACACAAGGCAGTCCCTTGCACATAGGTAGAAACTCTATCTAAAAATACCATTTTCCTTCCTGTTACACAGCTCTGGGACAGTATTCCGTTCATGGTTCCTCATCTTTGAGACACACACACACACACAAAAATTATACAAATTGACTTATAGATCCCCAGGTAGGGACTAACTGGGCCTGTATTAGGACCAAGTTGAGATTGAAAGAAGGGAAGGTAGGATGGCAATGCCCGTTGCTTGGAGATTCTCTTCAAATTTCTTCACTCTTGTCTCCATCCTACAGCAAGAACCTGAGCAACTCACAAAGCAACTTCTTTCTACTCTGTGGAGGCTTAAACCCATGTCTTTGTAATGGGTCAGTGTCCAAGGAGCAAAAAAGCCTTTGGAAGGAAGAGTGATGGATTCCTAGAGATGAACACAAGGATCCTTTATGTTCACTCTAAACCACCCTGTTTCTTCAAGCCCAAAGCTTTCCAGTCAGTGACTGGTATCCTCAAGACCAACCTCATCCGGAAGAGATGTGGGCCCTAGTGTCACCATGTCTATGAGGTTAAAGTTGTTTAGGAGATTAAACAGGGGTTGAACCATATGAGGAGAAAGAAAAAGGGACCCAATATAAGTGATAGCACCTAGAACCTGGGTAAGAAGGCAAGAAAAAGAGGTAATGGCCTGATGAGTACTGAAGACCTATAAGAGATAGCTACATGATGAATGAAACAATAGCCCATTGCCTTACAAAGGACAGCTATTGTAAAATTATTACTGTGCATTCTAGGCCAGCATGGTCTATACAATAAGTCCCAGGACAGCTGGGCCACCGAATAAGATGTCTCAAAAACAATGGCTGAAGTGAATTTTATTGCTGTCCTTAGGTGTTCCTTCAATTCTCAAACAGGAGCTATGATATAGTGTATATGAGTGGTAACCCAGGCTTGAATGTTGAGTCAGCCTTCTCTTCTTTTTGACAGTTCTGTATGCGAGCATATGCATTTTGATTAGATACATCCTGTTCCTCTCATCTCCCTCCCACTCATCCTGGAACCTCAATCCTTCTGGAAACATCTTCGCAACACATCCCAACTAGTCAGCTTTTATGCCTTTTCACTTATATTTTATGACAGTTGCCTACATAGATTTGGGTTGTTTACTGACTCCTATGTAAATTAGTAGTGGCTGTACCACTGAAACTTTCCCTTCAACATAGCACCTATGAGCAAAGTAGGATCATGGCTTTCTAAAGAGATTCTTTTTTTCAGTAAGATCATGTTTCTCTAGGCTAGTTGAAGATAGTCTTGACAATTTTCAATCTGCCTTGAGACATCACTCCCATGGTCTCAGGTCAATCACCCTCCTTGGTAGTCAGTAACTTGGGTGTTTGCCTGTCTCTTGCTTCTCAGGAACCACACTTCTCTCAACTTCAGAAATTATTGAGATTTCCAAAACCATGGGTAGTGTTGAGATATATCTAGGAGGATCTGGAGTTTCAGACCAGCTTGAGCTATGTCATAAGTTCAAAACTAACCTAAATTACTAATAGCCTCTGTCATAAAACAATGAAAGTAAAGTTTATTTCAGTAGACTAAAATTTCTATGTCTATTTATTATCTGGGATTTATGTCTAAAATGATGTTCTCATTTGAAAAATTCTGATGTGTATACACACATTGGCATATATATGGGTTCATGACTGTATACAGGTATATAAACAGAAGCCAGAGACTGACTTTGATAGTCTAACTTGGTCACTCTTTACCTTATACTTTGGGGCAGAGTTTCTCTGTATATAGGGGTCACCAATATACTTGTACAGAGAACAACTTAATTGATATAAATACAAGCACCACAGCTGATACAATTGCCCATCTATGAAGTCCCTAGTTACTTATGGTTTCTCCAGGAATGTGGTCGACTCCAGCTTCATCTCCTTTTTCATCCATCTTTCACTCCCTTTATCCTCTGTCTCATCTGACCCCCTTCTCCTTCCCCTCTCTAAAACTTTTAGCTATATCTTTTCCTTTCACTGCTCAATCACATGCCCTAGCTTTATCTGACCAATTAAGATTTCACCTGACCTCACCTGAGTATGTAATTTATTCTTCATAGGGGCACCCCTCTTGAGGGAGCAGAAAATGCAAACAACAATCCAGAAAATGGCTGGCCTACAGGAGTTACAAGATAATTAAGTGTGTGTGTGTGTGTGTGTGTGTGTGTGTGTGTGTGTGTGTGTGTGTGTGTGTGTGTAAAACTACTCATCTAATCTATCTTTTATTGTCTGTTTGTAATCCTACCTGTCTGTCTTGAAGGACCCTAGGGGCTTTTGCCGGCCTTACACTCACTGCTTCAGGTCAAGACTAGACCAAGTATCAGCTTTCTGCCTTGGATTAAGGCTAGGCCAAGTTTCATTCTCCACCCACAGTTCTTGGGAGGAGCAGGAACATTCTTGAATGTACTGACTGATAGTCACTTGACCCTCTGGTCCCAGATAGAGTTTGAATGCATGCCATATGCTTGCTAGCCAATAGAGTCAAAGGTCAGTATACTTAGCCAATAACTTTAAACTGTAACCCTGCTGATGTAACCTGTACCCCTAAAAGTATAAAAAATGCTTGTTGTAGCCATTTGTAGCCTTCAGGTCACCCACCACAAGGGGC